>NW_008669791.1:44974-63027 GCF_000695815.1 Acanthisitta chloris | reverse complement strand
ATTCCTGCTCCTAACAGGGCAGTGGGTTTTGGGCTTTGCCTGTTCCAAATTCCATAATGCAAGAGAATCCTCAGAACAAAATGAAGGCTTTAAAAACGCTGCCCTATTTAATCCAGCCATTTAATCAAGTTAGAGGAGGCAGAGGAGCAGCAAAAAGAGAGGAACAAGAGGCTGAGAAAGAATGAAGACGTTAAGAAAACACTCACACCTTGCTCGTGGCTGTTCCCAGCTCAGAGAGCAGCTCACTGCCACTGCCCAATCCCTGCCAAAGGCAGTGCCACCACGGGTACCTGGCTGCAGAGGAGGGCTGTGCTCTGTGAAGAGATGCTCCTCATCATCCACTGCCTCCTAACCCAGCAGCACAGGCTCCCCAGAGCATCAATCCACGGGGACATTTGGGCTCCACTTACACATCACTGTGTTAAAAGCCCAGGAGCTGATCTTGCAGCATTGTTCCTCCCTATGGAGCCCAACTGTGAGACTCCTAAATGCCTTTTAAAACAAAGCTGTGAGGACAGCTCTAAAAATTACAAGAAACCACTTGGAAGGGTAATTTGTGGTGCCTTTTGGGGGCGACTTGCTGCTCTCAGCTCTCGGTTGTGTTCCTGGGTGTTTTGAAGCTTCTGTTGAACAGAACTTTACCTGCTCTGCAGCAGAGGCACAACCCTCAGCAAAGCTGGCAATTACACAGCTGCAGACAACAGCAAAGGCCTTTAAAAACTGCACACTACTTAATAACACCTCTGCCTGCTCTGCACCCCAGGGGCTGTTTGACAGGCTCAGACCCTGCAGGGCTGGAGCTGGGGAATGAAGGGAGGATGATTACACCCAGGACACTGCAGGGAGAGAGGAGTGTGTCAGGGCTGGGGCCCTTCCCCAACACACACTGCCTCCTCTGAGAGTCCTTCCTTCTCCAAGAACCAATTACCAAAGCCAGAGCTGCAGGAGACCTATGAATCATGTGCATGTTCTCTCAGCACTTAACTGCTGTGCTGTTCCTGTTAATTAGTGCTCATGATTTGCATTTACATTGGGCATAACGTGGTTACACACTGTATTCCAGCACCAGGCCCTGTGTGGTTCCCCAGTTGGGTGGCACAGGGGGATGCTAATCTCTGTTTAGCTGGATGAGATAATTCAGGAGCAGTGTGGCACTTCTGTCAGGCAGTGACAGATGACTCTGGTTGTCCTGTGCCATCTCCCTCTCCTGCAGCACAAAAAGCACTCAAAACTCAATGTTTCCAATTATTGTCTTTCTCTCTTACCCTCTTTTCTCCACTTCTCCCCTCTAAACATGCACTTCCCTCTCCCTTCCCTGTGTGTTTACAGCACATGGAACGGTCCCATGATGTCTCCCATGACTCTACTGCTATTCACTACATCATTTGGCTGAGACACTTTTGACTCCTCAGTTTGAAATCAGAAGCACAGCAAAGAGGAATGTGATTTAATGTTTTATAGAGGTCCCTGCCATTAGACAGACACTATTTCTGGGGTCAAAGATCTTTTTTTCCTTTATTCTTCCACTTGACTGAGCATCTTCAAGTTGCTTAATTCTTCAGTGCTGAACATAGCTTTGCCCTGGAACAGCAGAGTATTTTCTTCTGCTTAGTTTGAACTGATTAACTCAGACAACCTCCAGAAAGATTGTTCTTTTAATTCAATTTTTAAATGAAGAACATCATGTTCACATTAGGAGCAGCAATAAGGAAAAGAAAGGGAAAAAGGGATGATTTCTCAGTAATTACTAAAAAGACCATAATTTCAATTAAACTCATGACCAGTAACAGGAAGGGTAAAAGAATCCAATTACAGCAACTCTTGCTTCCATCAGATGCTCCATGGGAATAAAGATCATCACATGTGTGAGTAGAAACTGCAATATGAGATCCCACATTAAGGTGCTGGTTCTGAGCTGCAGCAAGAAGCTTTGATTTTCTACCACTTTCACTGCCAAGCAATGCACTTCACCCCCCAGCTCACACAAACCCAGTATTTATCCCGAGGATTCCTCGGGGTTAAGAGATTTCAAGAACAAGCACCTTGTTCTGTGTCCTCACACACATTAAGGATCTGTGAATTTGCCATCAGCTCAGAGAGCTAGTGATAAGTGGAAGCAGAATTGTGCCAGCCACTCTATAAATGGAATTTTCAAGGCAGAAAATAAATAAACCAAACCAAACCAACAACAACAACTAAATATATTTGTTCACTAGGATGAGAGATGGAGAAAACTCTCGACTGTCAGAACAACTTCTTGTGAGGAGAAAAAGAATGTGTGTCCAGTGTTCTTTGCTTCCAAACAGAAAAGAACAATAAATATTTCCCTTTCATATTTGTCTCATCGCAGGGATCTCAGTGCCACAGCTTGGGAATGACATCTGAGTTGGAAGTCTCTGCCAAAGGGGAACACACACAGCACTGTGCAATCCTGGCTGAGCAGTGATATTTACTGTAATATCCCACCCTGACAAGCAGCAAAGGCCAAATGAAAAGAGCTCCTACAGAATGAAAGGGGTGAAGTTTAAGAGATTATGGCTGAAGAATCAGCTGCAATATAAATGTATGAGGCAAATTTTCTGCAACTTGAACCTTCACATTGTCACGGATGATCTGACAAAGATAAGACTCCAACACCTGCAAGTCACAGCAGCATTTGGAAAACACAGAAACCAACTCTTCTAGGGTTCAACTACATCACCCAACTGGTCTACTCTACTTCCTGGGCTGGTGTTCCCCCCACAGTTTGGACCACACCAGTGTCCCCACACAGGCTGACTGTGTGGTCATGGAGCTTAATGGACAACCAAATGTCAGGTTTGTTTGGGCTTTAATTGTCTCTCTGTTCAAGACATCAAAAAGTCCTGGACCAGTTCTTTGGAATGGAAAAGGGCAGCACACAGCTTGGAACTGGCTGAAGTCCAGCCCCTCTTTCTCTTGAATTCTTGCAGAAAGCTTCAAGGGGATAAACCAGCAAAAAACCTCGAGTATAAAGTCCCTTGTTTTGGCTAACTAGTCCTGCCCCCAAAGGCAGAATTTTTAATACAGGGAACCTCTCCCAACACGATGGATTGCTGCTGCTCTGCTGGGCCTGGGAGTTTCCACACAAGATGACAGGAAAGCCTGATCAAATTTTCTGAGGTATTTAACATCACACTCTTCAATTCTCAGGTGCTAAAATAGCATCACTGTCAAAGTCTAAACACTAGAACACCAACAATCACCTTTTTCTGCAGGAAAACACGGAAGAATATTAACTAGACAGAATTGGTTCACCCTGGAATTTTACCACATCAGGACTGATGCTGTGTGCAAAACCAACCAACCAAACAACAGAGGAGTTCGTTTGCAAGGGCCACACTGGGTTTTCTACACAGGTATAATGGACACAGTCACTTTGGAAATGGGATATTTGGAATGTTATCTTTCCAATTGGATGGAAACCTTTATTCACACTTCATCCATAAACAAGCTCAGCACTTTCTGAGAATCTGCAATCATGGTGCAATTATACTCATATTTCATTTATGATGAAAGCCAAAAAAGCCACTTTCACTCTGTGAATTTCCAGTACTTCTGCGAGTTGCTGTAAGCCAGGCCACAGTGACAAGGCTTGTTTTTCTGTTCTCACAAAGTACCATAACCAACCAACCAATCTCTGGAATCAAAGCTCACCAGTCTGAGACAGCAGTGACATCTCAGCACTGACTGAAAGAGAAAAGTCATTGACCACAAAACCAAAAGAGGCTTTTTACCCGACCAGAAAGTATCTGTTTCTTCACGAGACCAAGTCATTTTATATAAAAGACTAGGAGAAAATTATCAGTATCATTTGACCCCTAAGGAACCCAAGCAGCTGCAACAAGGCCTCAGTGAGATTCAGCACCAGTCAGAGCCTCTGGAGGGAACTGAGCACAAGGTGCTCAGTGCTGTCCCTGTCCTCACCTTTCCTCAGCACAGGCTGCTGAGGTACACATGCCTTTGGAAATGGTGGGAGTTTTCCAGAGGACAAACACACTTCACAGGAAAATATCTAGCTCCATTTTTTTGATATTTCAGAATGGATTTGTAGACAAATAATGGCAATACACAATGACTGTCTTCATTTTCTCCCAGAGGTTCTCCCAGTTATGCTGGGCATTGGGAAATAGAGTAAATAGCTGGATAAATGAGGCAGAAATCAGCAGTGGAAGGAGAGGGAGATAGCAAAAAGCCATTACTTGCCAGCAGATAGCTACAGAGCTCAGCATCTTTATCAGTGTCTGACTAATGGAACTTCAAAACTGGGCAGGGAAGGAGGTCGAGGCCAAACACTGACACTGAAAAGGATGCTTGGAAAAACCACTGAGCTGTCAGACACTGCTCCTGGCTCCCAGAGACTTTGCTGCTCTTAGTGTCACACTTCATCCAGGGCCTATTCAAAATGCACAGAAACCCTCTCATTGTGCTTTGGTACACAAAACACACATCCAGGTTCTAGTCTCATCTCCAAGAACAGGCAACACTTATGAGGTGACTGATTGTTTTTCATGCAGTGTATCAACATCAACCATCAGAGAAGCATTCCCATGGGATAACAGGGATGAGGCATCTCCTCAGGGGCCTGGTACCACTGGCAGAGGCAGAGCAAGGCAGGTTTGGGCTAGGAGGGTGAGTTTTCACAAGTGAGAAACAATATTTTTTGTTCTTAAAGCTGTTTCTTAATTCAGCAATTCTAAAGTCTGTCAGTGTAACACTTCACACTTCCATGGCACTGACTTGGCCCATCCCATGCTATTCCTCCTGTTGTCTAGCCCAATTCCCATGGTATTCAGCAGGTGTAGTGGCACCAACCTGCCCTCTGCAGCTCCCACAGCAGAGGGAAACCACTTCCCCTGCCCATCTCATTGCTAATGCTTAAACAAAAACACCTTTCTCCTCTCATCATCTGTTTTCCCTTTCTCATTCTTCTCGTTAATATTAAACCCAATGTTTGAGAAGCTGTTTTAAATACAGTCTCACCTATAGCAGTATTAGAATCACCAATCAGTGCTCACTGGTGGCACTAGCAGAGTGCACGTACCAGGCCCTCAGACCTGCACTCTCAGGAGCCTGAAGGCTTTGCTGGTGGGAGAAGACCCAAGGTGAGCAGAGGCAGCAGCTCAGTGCCCCAACACCTCCTGCACCCTCAGTCCAGCTGCAGTCTGAGATCTGCTCCTGAACCAGCAGAGCCAGCGAGAACTTTAAACCAGATAAAACCTAATTTTAACCCAGATAAATCTGAGTGCTGCGATAACATTGCTAAATCACCTCTCAGGCACTACTAATCCCCTTCTGGGCTCTCCATCCCTAAATTGGTACGACTGAGGAGTCTAGGATGCTTCTGAAATGCTTTGATTGCCTTCAGCTTTCCATTTTCTTCCCTCTCAGAGCTCTTCCCTCTCACTGAGTCAAGAGAATAATGAGGAGACTGTTCTTACGTTTGAAGCTGAGTGAGTAAGTGACATTTCTATTCATTATTTATCTGCCTTGAAATGCTCATGAATACAACCAGTGATAATCACCTGATTTCTCTCCGTTTATTTCTAGATCACCACCACACACAAAGTGTACTGCAGGTAGCAGCTCAATCCAATATTGATGAGGTGATTTTTCTTTAAATGAATATACAGAGGCTCAGTGTGGTTACAACTACAGCTGCTCCTTGAAGCTCCAAACTGGGGACACACAGAATAGAAACACCTCGTTTGTCGGCGCTTGCACAATGGTTTGCAAATGTCAGAACCCTTCAAAAAAGCTGCAGTGGATATAGTCACACTGTGCCACGAAGAATTAGCTCTGCATAAAGGTTTCTCCATCACGTTCTGCTGTTTCTGTTGGCAATGAGGAGTGATGGGTAACTCCATCACCTTCAGCAAGGTTTAGCCATAGAGCCTCACACTTCCATGTCCTTTTTAAAGGACTTTGTTATAGGTCGTTGAACAAATACACACAGTTTGGGATGTCTTGGTAAAACAAAGGGCAATAACTACAAGTGACACATTTTGGACTGCAGTTACTGACAGAGAATGGCAATGAATGAATAAAATACAACTCTGCTCTACAGCTAACGTGAAAAAAACAGCAAAGTGAAATGAGCAGCAGCATTTAATGACTGCCATGACAACAAGCTATACATTTTGCTCAGATCAAAGACTAGAAATGGTATATGCCTGCAGATTAAAGACCACATTATACTTCTCACTACAGCCTCTGCCAGTTCCAAGGGTCTGAATAACCCATAATCTTTTTCACATCTTAAGAATCATCACAGATCTGCTGTAGAAGGTTGGTGGCCACAGTAATGAAAACCATAGAATCACAGACTGGTCTGGGTTGGAAGGACCTCAGAGCTTATCCAGCTCCACTCCCTGCCCTGGGCAGGGACACCTCCCACCAGCCCAGGCTGCTCAGAGCTCCAACCAGCCTGGCCTGGAACACTTCAGGGATGGAGCAGCCACAGCTTCTCTGGGCAACCTGTGCCAGTGTCTCAGCCCCTCCCAGGGAAGGATTCCTTCTTTATATCTAACCTAAATTTCCCCTCTGAGTTTGAACCCATTCCTCCTTGTCCTCCAGATCAGCCTCTCCATCTCCCCTGGTTGCCCAGGGCACCTCCTTGCACTGGCTCCTGTTAGATAGAAACCTCAAAGCCTTTTGGCTCTGGGCAAGGGCAAAGCCAGGAGCTTCAAAACCTGTTGGACATCTCAGGATGTGTTGACTTGCAGCCTTTGAGACAACCACCACCCATCCAAACCCCACGTCACCATTTCTGAAACTGCACAGCCAAAGGAATGGACAGGTGACTAAAGGATCTCAGGGCAGCTCACCCTGAAATTGTGCCAGGTGATAGATGAGATTTTAATGCCATCTAATTTGAACTCTGATTCAACCTCAGCTATGAAGCAAAGGCTGATGTGTCTCTGAGTGCTGACAGCTCTCCCTGCCATATATCTGCTCTCTACACTGTCCCAGCTATTCCCAGCCATTCCCTGACCCCATTTAGGCAGAGCAATCAACAGCAAGCCCAGGCAGTTGTGAGTTATTTTCCTCTGAATCTGACAAACTTCACTCTGACTCAGTCTGATCTTCATTCCAAAATAGGGAAGAGCAGAGCGGCCAAGCTGAGGAGAGGAGGAGTAGGAAAGGGAGGAGCAGGCAATTGGTCTGTTTTTGGAAAGCAGAGCAAAAGGGAGCTCAGATGTCCCTGAGTCCCAGGCACAACTAGTATCCCAGTTTTGATCTTTTCTTCCCCATTGAATTCAACACTCACATGGGCCTTGGGATAACAGTGGAGCAGAAAGAAAGGGCTCAGCATTCTTCTGGCATGAATGCAGAAGTAGTGCATGATTACACTAAAGATGTTTTTGGCACACAGAGCAGCCACCCATGAAGAGGATGATCAGAAATCCTGGCAATGGGCACAGAAAATGATCTAAAGGGGAAAATTTCACCCCAAGAGTGCCCCAGTCTGTGTCAGGATCAAATGGAAGAGAGGCTGCAGTCCTTATTTGATCATTTGCTCTTTTCTCTCCCCCTCTGAGCACATTATTAGAGTAAATTCTCCCTCCCTTGGAGTCATTTGTATAAGAAAATAGCTGTGCCCAGCTCTGCAGTCACTCAGCATCAAAACCTGGGACTGCTGTGCGCTTGGACTGGATGGAATCTGGTAGCTATTAGCAAGAGAAATGAACTAGAAAATATCCATAATAAGCACATGACCAAAAATAAAGTATAAAAATGAGAAGCCATCCATCCCCATAGGAAGGCAGCCACGAAACCCTGCATGTGCTCCTTAAAAACCCTGCAGCAGGCACAGTGCTTGCCCTCTGGAGTCTTCCTGCATTAAGGACAACGTGAGGAAAACAGTGCAAAGGTTTATAGCGTGGCCCTTTCCTCCCAGGCCTGCTACTTACTCCCCTCCATGCCCACACAGGTGCCAGTCAGGCCCCTTAAAAAACTTTTAAGGACTTGGAACACATTTACCTTGTCTAACTGCCAAAGCTACTGCCTGTGTTCAGCACTTGCTTCCTTTGGGGACCAGGTTTTCCAGGGACTGAGTGCCCACAGTACTTACAGGGCTGTTTCATGGCCTAACAAGGGGCATGGAAGAGTCTCCTGACCCTTTCCACCTGTGGGACCACACAAAGGGTTTGTGAGGCACCTGAGCTCTTCCTTTCAAGTGCCTTGCTGCTCCCACCAAAGCTCTAGAGATTCGTGTATGTAGGTGTGGTGGTCCCAGGGCCAGCAGGTGTGAGTGCACTTTGGGCCAGTGTCTTCCAGAAGGGTGAGTAAGAGCAAGCAACTGTACAAAGGAAGAGAGAATTAAGAAAGGGTGGTGGAAGGAGTGGCCATGCAAGGCAGCTGGAGCTGGATCTCAGGAGAGCACACAGAATTAGATTTCCTATCCCTTGAGTGCAAATATAAACAAACCCCACTCAAACACAGCTCAGATACTGAGCAGGAGCCCTGGCCAGAGGCCCCAGACTGCTCTGAACACCAGGTCCAGGTGTTTGGCCGTGGCACAGGGGATGTGTGGACAGTACAGGGAGGACAGCAGCATCTCTCCACTGCCCCACGAATGGACCACTCACTGCAGCCTTGTTGCCATAACAACCATAGGAAGTGTCCATAAATAGAATATCTCTGCCAGCAGGGCACCATATAGGCAGAGTTAGCTCCTCACGATGCACCTGCTCCTCAAATCTATACATAAACACACAGACATGTACAGCAAGAACAGTAAGTGAATACATACAGATCCACACGAGAACTATAGTCAGAGCACTCACAGCTGTGGCACTACCCAAGCCAAGAGGGTGACCACTCTAGGTTTTGTGGCCTCTGCTCCTCTGCCTCTCCTCTGAGCTGAGGAGGGTGTTTGTGTAAGGTAAGTGGCCTCAGAGCCCTGGACAAATCCTGCCAATACTGCCCAGGGAGAACACACCGAAGCTTCTTGCTTCCTCTCTCGTCTGAGCAGCAAAAGAGATAGAGCAGAAGGTCCATCCCACTTATTTGAAATGAATGTCAAAAAACTAACGAGGCTGCCCAGATAAGAAAGCAATTTCTCTGGCAGGAGGATTCCTACAGTGCCTGCAGATCCCACACACAGAATGGTCCTTTCTCAGATTGCTGTGCGACGCACGAGACCTTTACCACATCCTTTCGGTGAATATCTGCATCTTAAACCTCCTGTGACAACTCAGGGTTTCAGTCCAAAAGACATTTCTTATAGAAATCATATTACTTTCTTCATTTTCCTTTTGCACTCGAGCTGTCACAGCAGCAAGGGGCTCTGAGCCACACTCCCCCATAGCAGTAATAGCTGCTCACAGCCCCTGCCATCAGCTTCCCTGGGAGGCAATCAGTGCTGCAATTCAACCCCTTCCAACACAATGCCACTCCTTGTTTTCAAATCTTAGAGATTGCCAGCACTAATAACACCTCTGCCTGGCACCACACAGAGCAAGTGCCACCACCAGAGCTCCCTCAGCTCTTCAATTCCACGTGTGGCACAGCCTGAGGCAGCAGAGTAACCCACACCATCCCCAGGTCACTTGGCTGTCCCTTGTGCTCCCCATCCATGCCAAGGGTCACTGCACAACCTCTGTGTGGCCTCCAGGTACCCCCAGGCTGGTCAACATCCCTCAGCAAGGGAAGCTGCACATGGAGGAGGCTGCAGCTCTGGGACCATGGTCATTGTCAAGGGATGGTGTTGGCTTTCCCAATCCACAGACCAGCAATGCAAACTGATCCATGGGAAGAACTCAGGGGAACGTGGTTAAGCAAATGAGAACTTTGAGCTGTAGTCCAAGCTCTCCAGGCTCAGCTCAGGCTCAGGGCTCTCCTATCAGGTTCCTCTCTTATCCCACATCCAGGAGCTGTCTCAAGGCTCTAGCAGAAACCAGAGAGAGCTCCCAATGATCACTTCATCTTCTTGTCTGTGGAAAATTGCTTCAGTGCCATCAGTCCCTCCCTCCCTCCCCAGCTTTCTCTCACACGTGTAAAAACACCTCTGACCTCTATTACTAAGGTTTGTTGTGGACACAAGTGTCACAACCCATGGGATACAGGGGGGAAACTGAGGCACAGAGACATGGCATGGCTGAGGTAAAGCCACCCAGTGCCAAGGTCAGGGATTCCCAAGGTCTATTGGCCACAATGTTCCGTTTCACCCTCTGGATCCCACTGCTCACAGCAAAACCCACGTCCTGACTGGGCCTGTAATGATCTCTGCTACGACCAATAACTCTCTCTCCAAACTCCTCACATCTCACCTCACTGATAATCCACTGGGATAAATGCAGATTAAAAAAAAAAGCTTCCCAAGGACCTGATTCCATCTCTAATATTTACTCCTGGACTCTTGCAGCTGCTTTAATCCCACTGATGTTGGGTTCACTTCCAAATAAACAACACTGTGCATTTTCCACCACCATTAAATGTAATTAATGGACAAAATTAGTCAGCCAAAGATAAAATCCCCTGGCAGAAAGTACTGGGAAATGTAAATTTCTGTCTATTTTTTGGAAGTATTCTATTTATTTGGCACCTTTGGCTTTGTTTCTCATTCATCATAATCTTTTTATCCCCTGAAATCTACACTGATTCCTTTTCAAACTCTGCTCTTAATCTCCTTTAATACATGTAGATGTTAGGCCACTTAATATTCATAACTGGGAAGTTAACAAAAGCAGCTTTTTATCAGCTCATTTTTCATGGAAATATTTTTCAAGTCCTGTTCCCAGCACACTCACTCATCTTGTTTTCCTTACTTGCAGCCTAAATAAATGTGCATCAGGACAAACACCTGTGAGTACAGGGCAGAAAATATTTAAGTTCTCCCTGCAAAGAGTTGATTTACAGACTTAGTATCTGATTTGGAACCCCTGAGGCCTCCCAGTGAGGGAACACCACTGGCACAGGGTCAGGCACCTCGTTTGGGAGTGCAGCTCCTCTGGATGCCTCCAAATGGCTCTTTGGTTCATACAGTCGGTGCCATTAATTCCACTTGTCCCTTACCCCAGGGATTCTGCATATCTTTTACTAAAAAACTGCATGAAAAAAGATCAGATACGTATATAGCTGATAGATAAATAAAGACATATGTGAAGAGGGAAGACTAGGTTGAAAAATCTGAACCTCACTTTTCAAGCAGCTGCAGATTGCACTGATGTTTAAAGCCAAGTGAACTGAAAGCAGGTAAAGCAACAGCAAACCCTTTTTTCTCTATACTCAAGGGATTTTCATCCCAAGGGTTGCTGAAGAGCTTTTCCAAGATACATAACGTGAGATAAATCAATAGCTCTCAAAAAGGAGAATACTTGTGGGCTGAAATGGAGACATTTCTGTAAGGGAAACTTAGAAAGTTTGGGCATAATGTTGTACATTAAAACTGTGATTAAATATATTGGGGTTGATGCCCTAGGTCTTTCAAAAGGCACTTGTGTTGCCCTGAGATCCCTGTAGGATCCAGATCAAATTAAAGCAGCTGTAAATGAGTGCTCAGAATTCTCATTAGCAGAGCCCTGAGGTTCTCTGGTGGCTGGAGGGTGAGTGCCCTAAGGGTGGGGAAGGGTGCAAGGTCCTGCCTTGATTCCTGCCTTGATTCCTGCTCTTCTCAGCAGCACAGCTTCCCAGCCAGAGCTCAGGGGGAGAGATCAGCTCACCTGCCAGCTGGCTCTGGGGTGAAGAGCTGGTGAACAGTGGAAAGCAGTGTTAGCCCTCTGCATACAAAGACTCTTGTCCACAGGTAATCCTCAGACTCTTCAACACCTGAGGGCTGAGGCAACTCCCCTGGGACACAAGCAGCAAAGTTCTGAGCCACTTGCCAGTGAGCACTTTGGCTGAACAGAGTCTCTGCCACTCCTCTAATAAGAAATCAAAAGCTTCATGACAAGACCTCCTCAAAATAGTATGGTACAAACTTGCCCTCTGCAGTTAATGTGCTGCAACAAACTTCTCCTTCCAAACTGACCTCGGCAAGGCCTTTCCAGGAGAAATGAGTCCTTGTATGGCTGCAGTGATCAATCTCTTCACCAGCTTTTCCTCCTTCGTGCACCTTCAGGCTCACTTGAAAGCTCACACCTCATTTCATATCAATCAATAGAGATGAAAGGCAAAGTTCAAACCAGCTGCTTAAGGGATATGTATTATACACACCAAGCAAGTTGGTTAAATAATACATTTATCGGCAAAACCTCTGGTAGAGAAAGGAGGAAAATCTGGTCAAATTTTGTTCTAACAGTGGGATAAGTTTTCCCTGAGTAATAACAGATACATGAACTGGAAATAGTGATTGAAAACAGTGTGGGCAACTGCTATCAGACCAGAAACAGCTCACAAACTCCAGGTCACAGCTTGGAGAGAAGCAAAAGCCTTCACAGATCAATATCAGTAACAAGTAAAACCCATGTCAGGCTTTGATTTTCCAAAACCACTGGTAATCAGACCAGGAGTTCTTTTCATCTCAGACCCAAAGGTCAAATGAATATTCCAATATTGATTTGTCTCTAAACATCTCCCTTGAACAGAAACACCAACACAAGAAAGCTGAGTACGTGAAACCATTGAAATAAATGAAACCTTCAGAGAAAAACTTTTCATTCTTACCAAAATGAAGGGAAAAACTAAAAGATCAAAAGAACAACAATAAAAAATATAGAGGAGGCACCTCCTGTGCCCAGGTCTGGGCCCCTCACTGCAAGAGATGTGGAGTGGCTGGAGGTGTCCAGGGAAGGGGATGGAGCACCAGGAGCAGCTGAGGGAGCTCAGCCTGGAGAACAGGAGGCTCAGGAGAACCTTCTGCTCACTCCAATTCCCTGCCAGGAGGTGCAGCCAGGTGGGGTCAGGCTCTGGTCCCAAGGGACAGGACAAGAGGAAAGGGCCTCAAGCTGCACCAGGGGAGACTCAGGTTGGACACCAGGAGGAATTTCTCCATGGAAAGGGCTGTCAGGCACTGGAACTGCCCAGGGAGGTGGTGGAGTCACCATCCCTGGAGGTGTTCAGGGAACAACTGGATGTGGCACTCAGTGCTCTGGGCTAGCTGACAAGGTGGTGATGGTCACACCTTGGACTCGATGGTCCTGGAGGTCTTTTCCAACCTCGGTGATTCTGGGACCTTCACATCCATCCCTAAAACACATTTCACCAACCTGAATGCAACACTTGCTGTGCAGCAATGGCTTATTCCCTTTGTACATGACCTGCTCTAGGCAATTCAGCTTTACATCCCTTTCCAAATTCTACTTTGAAGATATTTTTCCCTTCAACGACATAATTTTTAATGCGAAATTATTCCATAGCATTTTGCAGCTGAAATATGTTTCTGCAAGAATGAATCCATACTTTGGTTTGAAGAGAGAGAATAAAATTAGAGGGAAATGTTTGTTTCTGTAACACAAATCTGTAACATCAGAAGTCAGCTGTAATTTAATTAGCAGCTATGGCAGAGGAGATTTGTGATTCCTCCTATAAAAGGAGATTTTTCAGGAGTAATTAACACAGGACCAGATGTGAAACCTTGAAATTCAGAGAGAACAAAGGTGGGAGGTGGAGATGAAAATACGAATGCAGGAAGTGGAAACAAAGTTGTTGTTTTTTATCACAGTTGCTCTTGCTGGGGAAGGCAAGTTACTCTCACAAGCAGATCAAGCAACTAGAACTGGTGCAAAGCCTCCTCCTGTGCAGGATGTAATCCCTGTTATCAGTGTCCCTCCATCCACAGCAAAGCTGCTCATCCATTAAAAAAAAATTACTGGTAATTTGGGGGTTCATGAACTTTTATTATTTGTTGCATTTAATAAGCACAGAGAAAGCAAAAGGTCATGTCTGGCCTGGAATAGCTGGTAAGCCAATTTATCAGCAAAACACAGAGCTGAAGGTAAAGACAATCCACTCCGAGTTGCTGTATTTGATTGTTTTCCTTTTGGCTTAATAGTGTAAATTAGAAGAGAGCTTAAATGTTAGAACCACTGACAAGATGGTCCAGCCAAAATAATAAGGAAGCAAATAAAATGATTCATGTGGAATTTTGAAAGCTCTCAAAATATGCCAAGCACCAGATGTCACAAACCCTGCAAGGGATGGTGAGAGCTCTGCATGGCACAGAGGGAGGAGAGGAGCTCACCAGCCTCTGCACACCCAGGGGGCTTGGAAGGACAGGAGTAAAACTCACCTGAGAAAACTAACTTATGTTTTCTCTGCCATCATCTACCTCAAAGGAGAAGAAATGTGTTTAAACCCAGTGGCTTGAGCACGACAGCAAACACAGACCATGTGTGTGCAGGGCCAGTTTGGCCCCACACAAGCACTAACAAGGTCACTGTGTTACCATTACTCCATTCCCACAGAGCCAATCAGTCACTTCCACTGCCAACAGCACAAATTCCCAAATATTTCTTTTTAGTCTCACACACACACATACAGATATATATATATATATATACACACAAAATGCTCAGTGTATCCTCCACACAACCAATCCCAAGTGAAAAAACTCCATTCAGAACAAGCAAATAGTACTTTCTCCATTGGCTTTGCCAAGCACATTTCATGTCCTTCTGAAAACAGAAAATATGCATTAATTAGTTTATAACAAATCTTGATGCTGACAGCAAAAGCCTTAGTCTAAGAAGAGATACTCAGTAAAGACCTTGATAAAACCTGACTTGTAATACTAGTTCCAGAAAAAAAAAATCTGAAATTTCAGCTGAAATAAAGGTTAGATCTCATTGTGTGCAATAATAGACCTGTTTCAAGCACTGTTAAAAAATGTGCATTTCCCCAGCCAAAACAGTACTGTAAATCAAGAACATCTATCGAGGGAGAGATCTCAATAGGTATGAGCTGGAGAGAAAAAGGGATTCCTGGCACTCTGTATTCAAAGAAAAATCATTCAGAGCAATAAATAACTGCTTTGTTAAGACAAACCCCATTGCTTTGTGTGCCTCAGCACGCACCAAGGGCTGCAAAGGCATGAGAGGAAACACAGGCTGAATTTGCCCAGAAGTTGCAAGTACCTTAGGCCCAGTTTAGTCAGAAGTAAGGCAGCAAAAGGTGAGAGCAACACCTATGCTGTGCAGGAAAGAGCCTCAGTAAATAACTCCATATTAAGACTTTTGAACACTTCTCAAGGCCCTGGAGGAGCTCAGTTCCTTCCGACTCTGAATTCATACACTTGGCTGGCAGTGACCAAGGAGCTCTGAGGAAACATCACAACCAAACTGGGATATCCAGGCAGGGATGCTGAGCCTTTGGTGTGGGGGGGCAGCAGGGTGACTTCAGAATCTTAGGGTAGCAGTTGTGTGCTCAAATTAATTAAGATGGTTAAAGATCAACAGTGAGAAGGGTTAAAAAAACCCTAAGATTTTTTTAACCACTTTGACATTGAGTTGCTAATGAAGTGCAAATCCTCTCACTGGGAGCTGTGGTTGCTTGGTAGAGGCATGACAGTCTGCACTGAACCTGCACACAGCCACACACCCCCTATTTAATCCCTTCTGGTGGAGGGTACAGTAAGGGAAATGTGGGGCTGCTAACTTGCAGCAGCTTGTGACATACAGAAAGGAAACAGCAGTGGTTTTTCAGTCACATCACCCACTGCGTCCAAAATAACAATCCACCCTATCCACTCTGGCAAAATAACACATAATAGAACTAAAATGGTGCTGACAAAAATAGTCTGCTAAGCCTCCCATTCCTCTGAGGCCTGCAGTCTATTTTTGCTGGTGGAGCTGGAGTTACACACGCCCCACCGAAGCTGCCTGGGCTCAGCCAGTTGAAAGAAACAGCCTGCAAAGCATTAATAATTCATCTGATTCAGTTGAGCTGGCATGTTTCAGCAACCAAACTGCACCAAACCCTCCTGCAAGGAAAGGGAGGGCAGCTCTTTTGGAAGGAGCTTTCCTCCTATACAGCATGTTCCTTTCCTTTGCACTTCTTTTTCCATGCACACTTTGGCCATGAGGAGCCTGCGCAGGCAGTGGAGGAGAACAAGGTGCCCACAGAGCATCAGAGCAGGCAAAGCAGAGACATCACAAGGAGGAAATGTTCCATGTCAACCACAATCCACCAATCCAATTCATTGCTGGTGAAAAGTAGACAATTCTGTGCTCTCCAACAGTCAGTTTGAGTTTCCCTGGCATAGGAAGACCAGCAAATACCTTTGGCTGCCACCTCTCCTGGTTAGTGCTGCCCTAAAGATGAGCACAACACAGGTGCAACTCATGCACAAAACATCCCTCTGGTTTTGTATGGATATGAGCCCTATGCAGCTTCAAAGGGAAGTCTCTGCTGCCACACCAGTACATATTTAACTGAGCTTTGTGTCCATTCATTTTACTTCCAAAATACCTTGTAGAAACTGGGACAGAATAAACCTCTGGCTGCCTCCAGGTTTATTCACTCCATCGATTGCTCTGCAGATGAGTGGGAGTAATTATTCTGAAAAGGTTCACTCTCAAGAGTGAACATGGAAGGTGCTAAATGTGCTCAAACTGGTGAGTAACAGACAGCTGAAAGGGGGACAGGATGCAACTACGAGTGAATGAAAAGGACACCAAGGACTGAGGTCTGCAGTCGGAATTTCTGATGACCATGATGGCATAAAGAGGATGTTGAGAACATCCCAAATCAAAGATTTCTCTCTTCTGCCTAAGCAGATGAGGTGGAAAAGGCCTGGCTTTATTTCCTGACAGACCTGCTCCCTTCCACGGGATGACTTTGGCAGGAAAAGAGTTGCAGTTAATTATCTTTACAAACAGTGCCCTGGAAACACAAGTCTCCCCTCTTGCACTGCTTCTGTGGCTCCCTGGTGTCCCCCTCTCCTCCTTCCTGACCAGTGTCTCCAAAGGGCATCTGCTACCAAGAAGACCCTGTGCCCCTATCACCTGTGCCCATGGGAGGCTCCAACAAGGAGGACACTGCAGCTGGTTCCTGCCCAGGCTGCTGAAGGTGGTGCAGCTCTGGGCACAGCCACCACACAGTGCTGACCACAGCTGGGACTAAACAGCCAACACTCCCAACCCCACCACAGCCTCCCAGGGGAGAGGGGATCAGCACCTTCAAGGCTCCTGTGGCTAGGCAGGAGGAGCCATTTACTGCCTGAAGGGATTTGTCCCAATTTAGTTGCAATATTAGGTTTCACAACATTTTGTGACTAACGTGGGTCCTGCGAGACCTGTGATTATCTTTTACATCATAGTTAAAAGTGCAGATGTCAAAGCCTGAGCAAGATTATAATCCATGGACGTTAATCACCCAAGCCCCCTGGGACTCAAAGCTTGCAAAGAAAGGACAAGAGAAAATGTTTGGGCTGAGGTTTCCTCAGGAACAGCTGCTCCTCACAGATAAAAGGGTTAAGACTTTGTACTTTCAGCTCTGTTGATGCACAAGTTTATATATATAAGCTATAACTCGCTTAACAGATGGGGGAAATCCATAAATTAGGTCTCTCTGGCATTAATTTGTTAGTGATTTTTCATTTGCAAGAAACCAACTTTAAGTAATTTGTGTTCATGAAAAAACCCAAGACCTTTCACCATGTTGAACTTTACCCTCTGGTGGAGCAGATCATTGATTGAATCGTTATTGAATTAGCTTTCAGTAATTAAGTCTCTTCTGCATGGCAGTTACCCATTTCAGTAGGTCTTAAAATATTACAGTATGAGAGCATCAGGGACCACTTTTAGAAAAGCCATCGAGTCTAAAAAATGGATTGTCATTTGTCCTTCCCTCTGTGCTATTCCAGCCCACAGAACCACACAGCCCTCAGGTGCTGCTGGACAAACAGGGAATGGCTTGGGATCATTTGCTCACCCACACAGGAGGAAACTTTCCCTTTCTCCAGCAAACTCAGCTTTTAACCACAATTCTCATTTCCTTGCTTTGTACAACCACTAGTGCCGTGTTAATAGAAGCGAACAAAAAGAGAAAGAGCTGTTCACACTCAGGCAGATGTTGAACAGCTTTTATGTATACCTGACTCAAGGATTCCAACCCCTAGAATTACACAGCCAGAGAGAAATCTCACGTGTGGA
>NW_008669791.1:44649-44930 GCF_000695815.1 Acanthisitta chloris | reverse complement strand
CTGCAGGTCTGGTTGTCCCCTCTGGTACACTTGAACCAGGTTCCCACCGAGCCAGCCCTGGCCTTCCTGCACAGACACAGCCACTTGCCACCAGGTTTGGACTGATGAGGACAGGGAAGCCAAACAAAGAAGTATAAATTGCCAACTGCCCCAGACTGAGTCTCTGAGAGACACCACAGGCCTTATCTGCTCCCTGTGCTTATCTGCCTGTTCTTGCCCTTCTTGCTCTCACAGCACCAGACACAGAAGTATTTCACACTGGTGCCAAAACTCTGTCTTAT
>NW_008669791.1:44083-44614 GCF_000695815.1 Acanthisitta chloris | reverse complement strand
GAAATTCACAGTTAACACTAAGGGACTCATTTTGCTTTCCTGCTCATAACTCAGGCTGGTTTTGCTTGTTTCTGTGATTTCAGATATATATATGTGATATATTAAAAGTGGCCTGGCACGATGCCTGCATCATTTGCCTACTCCTTGGTGCCAAATGCTCTTGCTTTTTACATCTTCTTCCAGGATCCCAGACCCAGCCCAGAGCCATCTGCAGAGCCCTCCCCTCCTCCCCCCAACTCCAATTATTTTGCCATCTAAGCAGCAGTTCCTCTAACGCTGAGCTGCGATTCCCAGGAGACTGCAGCTCTCCTGCAACTCACTGTGTTTCCAGCCCAGCCCCACCATTCCCATTTGGTGACATTATTCTAATCAGCAAAACATCATCAGTGTCATGAACTGCACAGTTCCTGGACAAAGCTGTTTAGAGTCCTGCGGCTTATTCCCTTCGAGTCTTATGAATAAATTATAGCTCCTAGCAGAAAACGATTTCATTAAGCTGGCAAACAAACTCCCACCCAAAAGAATGGAGAT
>NW_008669791.1:37313-44058 GCF_000695815.1 Acanthisitta chloris | reverse complement strand
AATCCCCAAGGGAGGTGGAGTACCATGGGCCTGAAACCTGCCCTGACAGTGGGGACAGCCCAGAGCAGGTCCAACACTCGTTTCACTAGTCATTCTGGTGCTGAAGCATTGCAGAAGTCCAGTCTATTACTCCCCATGCACTTCCCACTTCTAGGCTGCATTCTTTGCTGGCAGGTGGAGGTTTCAGTTCTCAAAGGATTGGGGGCAGCTCCCACCCACAGCTCAGAAGTCATGGGTTGTGCCCACTCTGTCTTGTCACCACTGGCCTCGAGCACTGAGCTATACAGTGACCTCCTCCCTGGCCTTTGATTTCCCCTCTAGCTTGTCCATCAGTTCTGTTGTCTCCAGTCTGTTTGCTCACACCACCCCAGCAGAAGGAACACCATGGCAGTATGGAAAGGTAAAACCAATTTCATTATTGTCATAGGCAAAACCCTATATTTTTGAGGATGAGGAAATCTGCATTTTTGGCACAGGGAGCTGCACTGAGCCATAGTCCCTGCCAGCACTGCCCTTTCTGAGCTCCTTTTCCTGTGACAGCACAGGGCACAAAGCAGATCCACACAACAGCACAATGGTTGCAATCAGGAGATGAGGCTCCTGCCCCTCTAACAGCTCAGCAACTTCATCCACAGAACACCAAGCCCATCAGTGATGCCTCTCATTTATCCCCTTTATTGAGAAATCATTCTAGGGATAATTCAGACCATCTTTGCAGTTCTCCCCTCAATTTCTCAGAGCAGCTGTTGTACTTCCCTGGTTACCTGTTATTGGGTCTTTCATTAATTCAGATTTGTAGCTGCTGTTTGCTGCTTTATTTTGAGTCCAGTGATCTTATTTGGGCTCCCAGGTGCAGTGACATCAGTGCAGGAATGGCAGAGGGGACTGCAGCTGTGCTTATGAGCATGATCAAATGAGCAAAGCCACCACTGAGCCTTAATAACCACCATAATCCTGAGGCCTGGAAGGTGCCCCTGCCTGTTAGAGCCAGACCTGAGCCTGACCTTCCTCATGCTGCACACCTCATTACAGGGAGCAGCAGCCTTGAACTCCTCCCTGAGCAAAGGGAGTGAAGAGTCTGGCTAACCTCTGTCTCTGCTGTACCAGTGAAGATGAGCTCATGGGCAATGAAAGGAACAGAACGGGGGGAAAAATCAGCTCTCTTGCTGGCAGTGCATTGTACTAACCTGCTGAAGCAAACTGCAAAGTGTAGGCTTAAAAAATGACCAATTTAGACAAAAAATAAACAAAAAGCAGCCCTTTGCCCATCCTACCTACCACCTGAAACCGAACTCAGTGTGTCTGAGCACACTCAGCCTGCAGCAGTTCATCCTCAGATGTGTAGCTCAGTTCTAACTGGAGCTACTTGTTTCTCCATTCCTTCCAGCCTCCTTTTCCAGCACAGGCTGCTCTGGCTGCAGGGTGCAAGCTGCTTGCCAAGGATGCCAATAGACATGAACCAGCAGCAAGGAGCACGTGCAGAGTGTGTCTGCACAGAGAATGTGCCACGGCGTGTCACAGCTGAGCACTCCCAGACACATTTGCCTCGTCTGGAGCTATTTTAATTGCACCATTGTAAAACTCCTGTGAATCCTATTTATGTGAAGTGCTTGCCAGGGGAACAGAAATTCACATGTTCTTCATTTGCACGCACACAGAGAGCCAGAAGAATTGCAGGGTCTGGTACCTCCTCGGGGTGACACTCAGAGTCCCTGCCCAGCTCTCCTGGCAGGGCTCAAGGGTCACCCAGCAAGTGCAGAGGGTTTGGGGAACTTCAAATTATGCAGAACACATTTGCTTTCTTTTAATTGTCTGTGAATTCTTCATTCCTTCCCCTAGTTATGATGCACAATAAGTTTTCAAGACAGACTTTCCTATTTCTCTGCCCCCACAGAGACAAGCATGTAATAGAAGAATCCCTTCAAGGTCCAAAGAAATGCAAGTGTTTCTACATCAAAAATCTCATCAGAAAGAGAAACCAACAGTAAACACTCCTTTAACACGAAATGGGATCTATCAAAGATGATGAGAGCAGCTAAGGGGACACTGCTGTTAACCTCCAGAAATGGCTTCTGCCCCCTCAGCAGGTCACACACACCCAGAGGTGCTGCAGCCCCAGAGATGTTACAGATGTTTTTTTCCTGCCCTTTGAATGGCACAAACCCCTCTTTGCTCAGATCAAACCCCATTGCAGCCACCTGAAGGTGCCAGGGAAGCTCTTGCATGTTGGTTTTCCCAGTTGTGTAAAGCACAGAGCACTGAACCCGATGGTGAGAACTTCCAGGACAGTTCCACAGGTGCTAACTGGATCTCCACTAAGCTCTAAGGAGGTCTCACAGTCCCAGACCTGTTACTCTGCCCAGTAACCCTTGGAAAGCAAATTCATTGCAATGTCAGCTACACTCACTCCCTGACTCTCTGATCATCCTTTGCACTCCACATGCTGCAGACAGACAAAATGCACAATGATTGGAACATTTGTGTTTCCCAATAGAATTTTTCCCTTTTTTTTTTTCTTAGTTGGCCAATGGCCAATTTACAGAGAATGAGAAAATAAGAGGAGAATTAAACCAGGCAGAAGTCTCACACTTCAAATCAATTTCAATTTCGGAGCTGAACCCCAGCCACGTTTCCCAAGCAGCCCTCCAATCACACCCATGCACAGAGCTGTTATTTATAGGCAGAGCTTTGCCGATGCCAGAATAATATGTCAAGCACTAGAATTTAATTCCCCTTTCCAATATGTTTGGAAACTGAGCACATTTCCATTTCCACGGGCGAATATTAGTTAGGTGCAGATCCATATTGCTTTCGTGAGCCTTCAGCCTTCTGGTGACAACTACAAAGGAGAAAATTCCCTGCCTGCAGACCCAGCAGCAGCTCCGTGGGTGCTCCCTGTAATCTCATAAACTTGCATTATTACAGCCAGCATTATCTGCAGTGTGAGCTGTGGTTTATTTAACCCAAAGTCTTGTATTGTAGCACCATCTCCTCAAAGGCTAATTTCATCTCTTCATCACTTTCAGCAGTGTCCAATCATCAAAGTATTTATTCAGTGCACACCACCAGCTACACAACACTGTGGAATCCTCTACTCCCCAACCCTCCCTCATTTCCTCTCCTTTACCTCAACACGTTTCTCCCTGACAGCTCTTGGAAGTGAGCAGAGACCCCCATGGCTCAGGAAAGGTGATGTTGGGGGCTGCACAAAACGCCCCCGAGATCCCAAAGACAGTGTGTGACTGCAGAGCAGATTCCTACACCTGATGTATTTCCTCTCCACTTGTGACTCTTTCAGCACATTGCCTCATTTGCTGTAAATCCAGAGGCTCTGAGGACTTACTAGGCTTTCTCTTACTTACAAACTGTCCCTGCACCAGAGCTGTGTGTGCAGCCACCCAGGGCAGCTCTAGACACTTGCAGGAGAATATGGTGTTCTTACCAAAAATAGCCCCTAGCTAATAGCATAACACACCAAGGCAAAACCAGCCACTTCACACGAGCATTTCTCTGTCTGGACAGCCCTTCAGAAAGTCAAACATGCTCACTGCCTCTTGGTCTGAGGAGGCTGCACTAGGTATCTCCATATTGAAAAGACCTGCATACAGGAGATTACCTGATGCTCTTTTGGCAAAACTGCTTTCAGAACAAAATGCAAACCCATGTCTTGCATCATGGATATGCAGTTTTCCTTGGTGTAAATTCCCTTCCAACTTGCTGAGACTTTTTTGGACGATGTCTTACACCCATCTATTCAGAGTTTGGGTCATTCATTAGTCCATGATCATTGCTATGGAGCTGCTTCCACAGGACTGGGGGAAGTCAGATGCTAATCCCTGACTGGAATTTAACCCCCCAGTTGTGAACAGATTCCAACATTTTCCTCTGGATCATCTTTTAACTGACACAAGCACATTTTCCCCCACCTATATTGTTCAAAAACCTGAACACACAAAATCCTTTCCTTAGCAGCCTGAGGCCTCAGGAGGCTGCACCCAGAGGGAAAGAAACCTTCACAAAGAGTTATGAAAATTCTATGGCTGGTTAATCTCAGCCTGAAACAGCATCCCCTTAAGAGGGAATAGACATGGGAACTTGATGTTGAGGCAAGATAAGTCAGGAGTAGACTATCACCACCAAATGAATGGCCAGGAGCTCCTCGCAAAAGGCAAGGGATGCCACAGCCCTTTGGGTGCTTCACTACCTTGACTGTCTTCTCTCAACCTGATCTAAATCTTCCCCTGCTCAAATTAAAACAGGTAATTACTGCCTTAATCTGCCCTGAAATACAACTACTCCCATGCTTATGGTGGTGGTTTGTGGTGCAATGCCCTCGAGCCTGAATCCAGGTGGCAAATGAAACCAACTTGTGTTCAGACCCTAACCCTTCCCTCTGTGCCAACACTGCGAGAAGACAATTATTGCTGGAAGGTACATGTACTTCCTTGTGATGAACTCACCAATTTAGCTAATGGCTTCAGTCCTCAGCTCCAAGTAATCTGAGCTTTGCCTAAGGTTCAGTAAAATCCTTTTACTACTTGGAAATTACTCCTGCCTGTCAGTAGTTTGTGGCTCCAGCCCAGAAACTGAGCTAATACAATCTCAGGCCCAAAGGACAAGTGTTAGCATTAAACAGGGTGACACTCCTGCCTTGAAGTACAAACCACTGTCAGACCTTTCACGTGAACTGCAAAGAGGCATCAGCAATTGCTATGAGACACTCAGATTCAACAGCTGCTGTGAAGTGCAGGTGGGAAAAGATTAGTTGGAATGAAATAAGTCACTCACCCTTAGAATATAAAATACTGTAATGAATAAATAGACACTTAGAGTCAGGCTGAGGTTCCCTAAGCTCTATCGTTTGACACTTGCAGTGAACGAAGGCCACAAGTTTTATCAAAGTTTCTGTTCAAAGAGTTGGTGACAATACTTGGCACATAAACCCCCAGAGCTCAGGATATTAGGGACACACGAGTGATTTATGCCTAAGGAAGCACAGAATACCAGCCCAAAGTGCTGTGCACAGAGCCAGGCTACGGCAGATGCTCCACCACTACGTATTTTCAGTCCTTAATTAAAAGAAGAAGCAAGAACAAGAAGTCCCAAGCCACAATCATTACAAAGCTTTGGGGCGAAATAAACTAAATTAAGTCTCTTATAACTCTCTTGAAACTTACATTAAGTGCCCAATAAATTGGGCAGTTAACCATATATGCACAGATCTCTTCAGCGTTTTAATTAAATGTGACTCATCCAAGTCACAATTGTCTTGGAAAGTTCAGGTTCTCTTCTCAAGGGGGAAAAACTCAGACCAGATCAAGGCTCAGTTGACTGAGAAGTCACATTTTGGAGGTAAAACGTGGAGATAAATAGATTACACCACCAGTTAAGTGTTTTTCCATATGACACAGGACTTGCAGTCCCAGGGTTGGCAAAGAGAGTTTCAAGAAGAAAGAAATGCTTTCAGTGGCCTGTTGGAAAAGCACTGCAAAGGGGGTGGAAACTCTCCTGCTTGGAGAAGCTTTGCTTCGTTCACTGCCCAAGGAACCTGCAGAAGTTTTCAAATTCTTGTGCCTTTTTTCTAATGGAAATTTTGAGATCCTAACCAAGAAACTCCCTGCAGCTCCCCCTTTGTCTCTCTGGCAAGTTTCTTCTTCCACTGCAAAACAGGCAAGTCTTTTTCATCCAAAGCTGAGAAACAAACAAAACCACACAGGGAGACATGCACAGAGGTGAAGATTCTTTACTCTGGGTAAAATAAAAACTCAAGAAATATCATCACTGAGTCGTTTATGATGAAAGTTTGCACATCACCTGCCTGAGTCAACCTCTGCCTCATCAAACATCAGTTACAGTTTTGCCTACTGCTATACAGGAGTGTGTGAACTCTGCATTAGTGTCTGCCAAGTGCTTGGGGGGGTTGGCCAGAAGATGCAGAGTTCTTATTGCATGTTATATCCTAATCTCTCCGGGCACATCTACAGCATGAGAAAAGGGGGTGAACACTGCATTTACTAACCCTCAGACTCAATTCTCATCATTGTTGTGACACGAGTCACCACAGTTTTAGGTGGGAATTTAGAGATGAAGTTTTTCATTGCAGCTAAACTGTACTTCATCTGAATTATTACCTTTCATCAGCCCCAGTGAAGGACAGTCCTAACCCACTGTCCCAGACAGCAGTGTGCAAACACATCAGAAGTGCCTGTGACGAATAACACGCTATCCAACCATCTCCCAGCTGCCAGCCTGCCTGAAATCATCTGTTCTCAACCCCCTCTCTGTGTGCATTACAACTCCCTCTCCCTGCCACAATCTTTGCTGTTTGTAAGATAAGCCAGACAGCAATGCTAAATGGCATTTGTGCAGCTAACACTTCCCTCAGTGGTCATTTTCCCTCTGGCTGAACCACAGAGGTTGTTCTTGCTGCAGGGTAAAGCTGCACAAAGTGGTCAGTGAGCAGTTTGGGCTCCAGGAGAAGATCCATTTCACTCCAGTGACATTAAACTGCGTTTGAACTTTGAAAACCTAATTTGCTTGTAGGTCAATACAGTCAATGCAGGTGTTAAGGGAAGAACAATCCCATTTGCTGTACTTGTGCACTGGTGCTGCTGGTTGGGCTGCCAAACCTCTGCTCATGGATCAGGGACAAACACTGGTGGTACAGAGAGGGGAGAAACCACTGACAGCGGACACAACCTTTATAGGTGTTACAACCTGCAATGATTTCCTCCAGTGGCTTCAA
>NW_008669791.1:14871-37288 GCF_000695815.1 Acanthisitta chloris | reverse complement strand
TCCCTCTCCACCTCTGTATGTGACAATTAATTTTCTGGGATAGCAAAGCACTGAGATTATTGGTGCCACAGCTATCTGTGCCAGTGATCTGTGTTCAACTCAAGCTCTCTTCAACACAAATATTTTCCTATAAACCTAGCAACACTGAGTTTATGGAGAAAACTGTCAGCTCCTCAGTGAAGAAACTCTATCTTCTGAAACATTTGTGCAGTGTGTAGTAAAACATAACCTTGATCCAAATATACCCAGTGTTTAGGTAGGAGATGAAAGGGGTGGTTTCTTGAATTAGCAATAATATCCCAGCCAGGAGTTATTCATGAAAGTGGAATCTTAATATTTACGTAGGCTTCCAGCAGAACTGATCTGCTCCAGAATGAATTCACTTCTCAAACACTACTCAGTGCACCTGCACACCAAGTGTTACCCACAGGAGGCTTAGCAGAAATGCAGCCTATTGTGAGCATACACCTGGCCTTGATTCTGCTTCCCCTGCAGTCAAGGATGAAAATAGTAATTTCCATACTAAAAGGTAGTTTTCCTTTGAGACAAGATGCCCAGGAAAGAGTTATCACAACCCTGAACAAGCCCAGGAACAGAGAGGTCTGTTGGCAGCTCCTGAGCACCAAACAATTCATGTTTGCACAAGAAAAATTACTACAAGCCTTTTCCCTGCTCAGTTTGTATGTTGAATCTTTTCTGGTCTACAACATTGAGATAGAAAACTGGAATCTAACTGAAGATTCCTTGAAAAAAAAAAGATCAGATGTTATTTACACCACAAAAATTGCCCATTTTTACACGACATCAGGCCCACAAACGTGCCTGGAGACTGTGCAGTTGAACAGTGAAGGGGCAGATCTGCAAACCTTTCAGAAGGCAGCACAGATCTGGCATGTGGGCCTAGGAAAGCACAGGTGTCACAGCAGCAAACAAAGCTCTGGGCCTGAGGTACAGGTCCTATCAATAATGGAGACCTCAGCATTCCGTCAGGTTCCTTCCCATTTAAAGTCTGATACACTTGTTCATTTCAGGAGATATTTTTTCCCCTGAGGAGTCCCAACACTTTGTCAGTTCCTAGAACTTCTCTGCTGGCACTTGGCCCAGACAAGTTGTCACTGAGCACTTGCCTTTATTGCTGCTGAAAGACAGGAGCTCTGACAATTTTGATAACGAACAAGTGTTGGATGCTCCAAGGAACACTGACTGCTCCCTCCTTCTAAGTGCTTAAAATGATCCCCTGGATATTTACAGCCCTCTAAGCTGAACTTGGCACAATGAGAACTTCAAGGAAAAACTCCTCCCTCCTCTTTTGCAGAGGCTGTGACACTCAGTCCTCACACCAAGTGTTCCAGTGCTGCAGAAAGCCACAGGTATCATCTGGAAATGGTCGTGACAATGCATTTGAGTTAGTCTGGGTTGCTACTAATTCCTAGGTTAAACTTATGCCTAAGCACCTGTCCTACCCCTGGTGTCATTTCAAAGTTGTTGTGTAGGTTTTGCAGCTCATTTCTCTCTCTTTTGCCCATTCACTACTTGCAGTGTCTCTCCCTGCTGTCATTTTGCTCAGCTGCACAAGTCACCCCGAGATGTAAGGCCCAAGACTGACAGATCTCAGGACTAGTTTCCAGACACTCCAATTTCTCCTCATTAACTCATCTGTCCCAGAGAATCCTGCCAACCCCAAACATATGGTTTTCCCTCACCACTTGGAGACCCTCCTGCTTCCCTGCACAGGAGCACTCCAAACAACATATGGGGATGGAATAGATATAGATAGACTTCCACAATACCAGCTGAGCATGCTCCAGCAAGGAGACTGCACAGCTTCATCAGCCACATTGTCCCTCTACTGCCCCACTGTGAATTCCTAGAGCTCCCAGATCCCTTGCAAAGCCATGAGCCAAGTGACATTACCAGCCCTTTGCAGTGGCACTGATCAAACTCAGAGCAAATCTCTGACCATGAATTCAAGTACAGAAACTTCCAATTCTTCCCAATTCAGTTTGAGGCTCCTTATGTGAAACAAAAACCAAATTCATTTGCTGTGCCTTTACATTCACCATGAAAACTAGTGGCCAGGACAGATCCTAACCCAGTCCTACCTGAAGTTCATTACTTCTCCTGTGAATTATGTTTTCAGCCAAAAGTAGTGGAACACTCAGAGTCAATGCCCAGCAGTGGCACTGTAAGGGGTTTGAGCACAGAGCTGCACCCAGAGATCTTCAGCTGCTCCAGGCTGGACATGCCAGAGAACCATTCTCTGCCACAGAGGAGGAACTGGCAGCATACATGTTTACAACATACCTTAAAGATTTCATGTCAAGGTTAAGTTTGTACAAATGACAGGAAGGACTGGAGGGCCCTGAAGTGATGTGAGACTTTGACACCAGTGACAGAACCTTCAGCAAATGGATTGGAGTGAAAACACAGATGCAGCTGTGAAGAGCTTGTGCTCTGAAACAGCATTATTCTGTGCTTGCAAATACACTTGGTGCTGAAAACAAACTTTTACTCATGTTATTGGTTTTGAGGTTTGTAAGCATTTCAGCCTGAATCCTCTGTGGGAAAAGTTTGATCTTTTAGTGCTGCTACATCCCCAGAATCAAGTCAAATCCAATAACACAGTGCGACTTGAAAACAGAATATTTGTTTCTAACACATTTCTGAACGATTTTCATTATTGCTACTGAAGATGTGAGGATCAGACAGACACTGTGCTCAATGCCTTGGGGGGTTCTGTACAGCTGCAGCAAATGCTGTAAGAGAAGAGCAGTAACTTTACACTGCCAACCTGAGCACAGCTCTCGAGTCTGTCAGGGACTAATGAACATGCAATAACATCAGCTCTTGCACAGGATGGCAGAAACGACCAGTACTGGGCAGGCTCACAGGTTCAGCCCTGGTGTTCTGTAGCCCACAGGCAGTGTCAGAGGCACTGGAGGAGTTAATGTGCAGTTCCAGTAAGTGCCAAACAAGCCTCTATAATCAAGAGATCCATTCAACTTGTCAGAAGTGAGGAACATTCCACACCAAAGTGCTGCCTTTCTTTTATGCCCAAAGAAATCCTTCTAATAGCTCCTAATAGCAATGTTTAAAGGACTTCTCTTGGAGCCCATTGTACCACTCCTTTGTTCCTTTCCTCCCCTTGCAAAGCTCAGTGCTGAGAGGCCAAGGCTGCAATTTCTTCTGAGTGCCCCATAGGTTTCACTGACCTTTAGAACAGACATTCTTTTTCCCTCACCATCTCCTCTCAAGCAGCTCCTTCTCCAGAGCACACCCTGTGGTCCAGGAATTCTGGTACCTCAGGGAGTGAGAGGCAGACACATCCACAGCACCAAGGAGCACACAGGCTCTCCAAAGCACAGCCTTGCCTAGCAGGGTGGGGGCAAGGAAACCTTTCCTGGAGAAATCATTTGTGCTACCTGACACTCAGAACCAACAGGCAGCAAGATGAAGATGAAGCAACTTGTCTTCAGGGTGAGCTGTGGGAGAGATGTGCTGAAGTAATAGCTCAGTTGGGGTTTTTTTGAGCCCTGCTGAGCCCCAGAACACAATGAAATGGGGACTGAGGGAGATGTTCCCTTGGCCACAGGTGGTGGCCTGTGTGCTTTGGGGATCCCAAGACATAATGCCCAGGCTGTGGCAGCAGGGATGGAATGAGCTTTCCAACATTAACCAGGTTTCTTATCGAGGTGCTCTTCAGAAAGCTTAATTGGCTTCACAATTTTATCTAGGAGTCTGAGAATTCAGGTTCTTAAGTGTCATGAAGCCCAATTTCTGACAGAACCAAGCTCTTGTCTGCACAGATCAATAGCAATAGCTTTAGAGCCAGTGTTGGACAAACAGCTTTGCTCCCGACGTGACACGGATGTGTGTTTGGCAAATGCTTCCCAAACAACAGAGACATTTATGCAGACGTTATTTAAAACTCCTGTAGTGCAGTCGCCTCCTCCTGCCAGAGGGACAGGGAGCTCAGCCCTGTGACTCACCAGGGAAATCATTTCAGCAGCCCCAGGAGCCCCAGACCTCTCCTGGCACTTCCCACAATTGATTTCCCTGTGAAGGGACTGCACAGAGCTTAATGACTGCAACCTCTCCTTAATTGGTAGTAAATACAGGTGAATCAGTCAGACCAAGCAACTCAGCACAACTTCTGGTGTTCACAGCATGCTAATATGTTGCTAATTAAGACCATCAGCATTCTTTTAATTAATATATTGCCTCGCTTAGGATTTAATTCAAACTTCAGCAGCTCTCATTTTTCCATTCAGAACATGTTCCAGGCAAAGTCGACACAAAAGGAAAAATAAATCTATTCCCTTCACGTTTGTGGAGATAAATTCAGCAGTTTAGCTCTCAACTCACTCTGCCTTCCAGATTAGGATGTGAATGTGAGAGGAAGACAAAATATGAGTGTGTGCACACGTTCACACACTTCCACCTCCCTCTGGACCAGAAGGGAGTTATTTCTGGGCAGCCTCAGCTGCCTGTGGACACTGGCCTGAGCTCACCCCCAAGCTGGGAGGTGCTGCTCCAGAGCTCTGCTGTGCTCAGTGATAATCATCCCCTGGGATGCATACTGAGCAGGAAATTAAACTCTGCTCTGCAGGCAGCATGGTCTGAGAGTGTCCTGCCAGCCCTCAGCAGCACTGCAGAGCCCTTCCTGCAGCACACAGCTCTGGGACACGAGGAGTCAGTTCCTGCTCCCAGGGAATTCCAGCACTCCCTGGCAGTGTGTGACCCTGAAGGAGACACCCTGACCATCCCAACAGGAGCTCAGCACCAAGGACCACCTGACAGATGGGGGGTTTTGTTGTCAGCTGAAGCACTGTAAAGCTAAGCGTGGAAGGCTGGGGCCAATCTGCCTTCTCAGTCTGATTTCAGACAGTCTTAGCCTTATAAATACAGAAATGGTGCTGGAACAGTGGAGACTCCTTGATAGGAGAAACTCTTTTATGCTTGGCAGTGGAAAGACAACAATCATTCTGGAGTATTTACAGCCTGAGAGAGGTAAAGGCTGTACAAGTGACTCCAGGGACATCAGACCCAGAAGAACTCAGGATTCCTTGTAATTTGGTGCCTCTGAGACTGTGATTCACCAACATCCACAGAGCTTTGTCTGCAGAAGTTTGAGAACTGCATATTTTGAGAACAAATCCTCCCAGGACAGGATTGTCTCAATGCTCATAAAACTCGTGTCTCATGAAGTGTAAAGTTCCAGACTAAATCTGTGAATCACTAGTTTGGATATCTATCTCCCAGGGCAAAATGAGAACTACTTTTATTCTATCACTGCACTTTTAAAAAACAAAAAGCACTCAGTGGGTCCTCCCATCTGCTTCTTCTGTGCTTGCCTCTCTCCAAACCCAACAGAGCTTCTCAACAACTTGTGTGTTTAACAGCAAATACCCTCAAGAGTTGTTGAATTGAGATTCAGAAAGTGTCAGATAGAACCTCATGAGAATTTACCTAGAGGCAGAAAAGGGAGATGAGAAACAAAACTATTTCCACTTTCCCTTGCTAGAAATATTTCAAAACATTAGAAAAATATCTAAGTGTTTTGCTTATATTAAAACTGCACAGAAACTTCAGTTTCACAGTCACAGAGCAGTTACCAACTCTCATTCCCACTGCAAGTCCATTTCTACAATATTGGTTTCTTTTAAGACTGAATACTGCCAGGAACTGGAGATTCACAGTGAGTATAATCGAGTTGCAGCTGAGAACTTCTGAGATGAGGATGCAATCAGCCCTTCTATGGAGCAAATGGAAACACACAACCTCAGTTCACTGTAATCAACCCATGACCTCACACCTACAGCAAGTGTTGGCAGCTCAAGGAAGCCAAGTCACTCTTCACTGGGGGAAAAACCAAAATAAAACATTCACCTGACTGCCCCAAGACAGAGCTCAGAGGAATCCACACGCACCAGGGATCAGCAGGTGTGTGCCATTCCCAGCAGTTGGCTCAGACATGTGGGGCTGCTGTCTGAGAGCAACACACACAGTTCATTTCCCCAAGTATGTGGTGACAGGAGAGGGTTAATGGCTCTGTGTGGCTGCCTAAGGGCTTTACCCTCACTGGGCTTGTGTGTCTTCACCAGGCAAGAAGAGCTGTATCCACACATGGTATGTACTAGTGTCCCTTCCCAAAGGGATCCTGCCCGTGGCACCTTCCCGAAGGATCCTGATCCTTCCACTCCCAGGGAACGGAGAAATTCTCCACCAAGAGAAGAAAGTTTTCTAGACTCTGACCCATGTTACCTTCTAAAGAGAAAACAGAACAAATTCTTCAGTAATTCTGTTTTTCTCCATGGGAATTACCCTGGAATGGAGACTCCTCAGGGGTGTAATCCCTCCCAGGGCAGGACTCCTTGGAGGGCTGAAATCCAAACAAGAGTATGCCTGGGAGAGAGAATGGAGAGGGAAGGACAAACAGAGGCATTGGGAAGGACAAGTGCTCAGCACGAAAGGGGATTGTGATGATTAAGAAAACAACTGTAAGACAAGGAGAAAAGCTCCCGAAATTACAGAAACCAAACCACACAGAACTGTCCTGGCAGCGAGTGCTGCACCTCCACTGGGCCCCTTACATGGCAAATCCCTCTGAAATCCCAGCCCTTTGTTTGGATTTGGTGTTACTTGTCAAGGGAGCACAAGAGCTCTGGACAGCTTCCAAGTTTGCTCAGATTCCCTTTTATCTTGGGGAGTTTCACAGCCATTTCAAGGAGGCTTGGGGGAATAAAGCACAGCCTGGCTTATGTCTCAATGGCTTTGCCAAGCAGGCAATAAGTCTACACTGGCACCAGCAACTAATCCTCCCCGTGTTAGGCCAGAAGTGTTAGACAGGGATCAGGTTTCCCAGCACAGGGAGCAGCAGGTAGAGCTATATGTGTCCTGCAAAAGAGCAGGGCCAGAGCACATAGTTCAGGTGACTAAAATGAGCTTCCTGGGATGAAGTGATATAACTTCATCATAAATCAAGCTAATAAATCTGCTCAGTTTGCTCAGAGTGGCAAAATTTCTCTCCTCATGGACAGGCTCTCCCTGCCCTCCCGAAGCTGTGTGAAACACCAACTCCACCCTCTTATCAATCTGTGGGGGATCACAGAACCATGGAATATCCCGAGCTGGAAAGGATACACCAGGATCATCAAGTCTAACTCCAGGCCCTGCACAGGACACACTAACAATCCACCATGTCCCTGAGAGCACTGTCCAAACACTCCTTGAGCTCTGCCAGGCTTGGGGCTGTGACCACTGTCCTGGGGAGCCTAAACCTAAACCTCCCTTGACACAGCCTCGATGTTCTTGGACCCTTCCCCATGCTCTGAGAGCCATGACAAGGACCAAGCCTGGCCCAAACCTGCTCAGGGAACCAGGAGGACCATACACAGGGCAGTGCTGTCATTCAGCTGTTTGGCTGCTTAGCTTTGCTGCTGCCCCTTCATCAGAGGACTGTGGGTTTGGTTCAGGCACAAAACTTCTGTAAGTATTTGCCACAACAAAACCATCTGAAATCTGACACCTTGAATTGTGCTGATAAATCAAATTGCTGCTGGTTTATGCTGCTTTAAACAAATAGATTACTTCACCCACATTGCCATGGGCACTTTCTCCAGAGGAAGACACCTGCTCCATCACAGCTCCAATGCTGGGATGAGATTTGGTATGGAATTATTAAGCATCAGTAAAAATGTATTACTGCCAGGTGTCCACATGCTGATCAGCTCATGAACCAGTCAGCTATTTTTAGCTGTGCCAAGCAATCAGGATGCTGTTCACAAAACACTTCACCTTAAAATATAATTGCTTCCCTCAGATGACATTGTCAGGCTCTGTTCTTCTCACTTGTAATGTGAAACTTCAAATAAAAATAGATAAGGTGGTTTATAGAGAGAGTAAAGCCTGTTTTAATGGTAGAGAAAAATGAATGTATAATAGCCTAAATTTTACTTTAATGATACCAAGTGATTATCACTGTGCAAAGATGTTGAGACATAATGGACACAGATAATGGGCAGGAGGCAAATTGGTCAAGGAAGGAAAGGAGCAGCATTGCCTGGCACCAGGCATTTGGAGGAGGCCTTGGAAAAAGCTCTTTCCACAGCTGTAACCACATGAGATCTTCAGCTGATTTAAGGGTCACATCCCCAGTGTCTCACTCGCTGCCCACGGGAAGTTTTCTGCCTTCAGTGAGTTGCCTGCCCAGAGCCTCAGAGGAGCTCTGGCCCCCAAATCCCAACCCTCACAGCACAATTCCTCTTCACAAACCATCCACACTGGCTTTTGCTGCCAGGCTCTCACCCTGTTGGTACCTTTCCCTTCCCTGCTCCCCTCCCGATCCCCGAGATCCCACACACAAATGCACTTTCCCTCTCTCCCAGGCTCTCAGAGCCTTTCTCCTCCAGCTGCCCACTCTCCCTAATCCCCCCAAGGCCTGGCACTTGGATTTGCTCAGGCTTGGGATGAGTGAGAGGCTTCAAGAGACTTGCAGACAGGTCGGATTCCTGCTCTGGCCTCTGGGATGTGTGTGTAAGCCCAGGGAAATGCCATTTAAAACAGAGTTAGCTTGGGTGTTACAGAGCATCACCGAGCTGAGCCCTGGGTCTGCTCTAGGGTAACACACTAATGGAGCAGAGGGGAATACACCCAAACAACTGAACACCAAGAGATCAGAGCCTCTCAAGACATTAGCTGAAGAACTGAGCAATAATCGATGCTACATTTGTGTTACCAAACCCCAGAATGGGCACAATTAACCTTGCAAAGTGACAAGAGAATCCTTTGCTGTACCACAAATCACCTTCAGCCCCAGCACAGCTTTGGACCACACGGTCCCGTTTGCAGGAGGGATTCATCTTGATCTGAAACTGTAATTGAATGCCAGTAGTTACCTTGGTGACATTTAAAAATCTATCCCTGGGCTTTGCTGTCAACACTTTATAATACAATAAAGTGCCTCGTGGAGGAAGTCAGAGCACAGCTCAAGGAATAGTTCCTATGACAACTACATGAATCGAGGCAATGGCAAAGATCCCTGAATGTCAAATGGACAGTGGCACACAGGCAGAGAAAGCCCAGGCTGAAGTCAGTGCTGCTCCTCAAGCTGTGCTCAACTCCAGCCGGCTCTGTAATTAAACAAAGTCTCCAACTCTCTGGGCACTCTAATTCCCACTGAAATGGCCAAGAACCCTGCAGGTTCTTACACTCCAGCTGGTTTCAGCAGATCTCTGCTGGGGCCAAGCACTGAGAGTGAGGGAAGAAGCACCACACCTAGGGAGAAGACCTAAGTTTTCTTGGCCTTTCCAGCCTCTTCCAGGCTTTTCTGCTCTCTCCCAATTGCCTCCAGCATCAAGTCTCCTCCCAGCACATAAGCCTTGAGTCCTTCCACCATCGACCATCTGGGTCTGCAGCACAGAAGCATCAGGACCATTGGCCCCTAGAGCAGAGAATTCACTCACTCTTGTAAAACTAAATCTGAGCACCACTTTGTTTGGAAAACACTCCAAAAAACTAACTGTCTGTGGCCTCCTTCCAGTTCTTCCCTCGTGTGAACACTACATGACTTCTGTAGCTGTCCCATATCTTTACTGCACAGCCCTGAATTCATTTCCAGGAGACAAAAAGCAGTTTGGCATGGCCTGAAGATCAGGCTGAGCTTTTCAGCTGCCCTTGCATTGTCAGCAGAGCCACTGGTAGAATAGTGCACTAGAAACCAGGATATTTATTGCATTACAGAGCATTTTCTCCTTGCACAAGAGTGATGGAGACTATGACCCTGCTAAGCACACTCACACGGAGACAGGACAAGGAAAAGGACACATGACTCAATGATAAAATGCAACACAACAGCTTTTTGGCACCTTCTAAAGATGTGAGAAATTTTGCTACATTTCTGTTGGAATTGCAACCTGAGAGCAAAAACATGAGCAAAACTGATAATAAAAACTTGCCTGGGAAAAGCAAACAAGGTAAACAAAGAGATTACTATCTTGCCCTCCAGTAAAGTTCTTCTCACCTAAAATCCTTTGGAAGTAAAGATAATCTTGCCACTGGAGACCACAAAAGAAAAGTTATTTGCATACAGAATAGGCTCACAGAAAATTAAACTGCTGTGGAAAACTAGAACTTATTATGCAAGAAATGTGATAAGCTAAAACATACAAAAAATCCTCCTCAAGATCTGAGCAACATGAGCTAAAAATACCTCTATTGCATGTCATTTACAGACTCAAAGGGTTGTTTAGGCTGTGTTTAGATGGTGATCAAACAACACTCGATACATCTTTTTCCACTTGTGATTAAAGATAGTGCTGGATTTTAGGTGTTCTGATTGCTTTCCTCACTTCATTTTTACTTCTATTTTTAATTTGCACTCGCTGTTTCTGCATTTCCCTGGGAGCAAACAGCAGTGCTGGGAAGGCACCAGGGAACGCCTGGACATACACATTGACCACTCTTGCTGCTGAAAGGACAGGAGCAATGGGCCAGGAGCAGCCTGCAGAGCTCCTCCCTGATCTACACAGCCCAGGGCTGAAGACATCGTGTTCCCAGCCCTTATTTTTGCCCAGGCACCTGTCACATATGTGCCTTGCAGGTGCAAGGAGCCACCTGCACACACCTTCCCAGTAGTGCCAAGTGTTTAAATTCACAGATCTCTTTTGTGCCAAAAAGGTTCCTACATCCAAAGCCTCCGGGTGTTCCTGGGCACTCAGCACTCCACTGGTGTCACACCACTCGGGGTGGCAGTGGCCCAGCACTGGGAGAGGTGGAAGGCAGCACAGGGCAGGTGTCCTGGGGCTGCACAGCACAATGTTGGGCAGGTGCCAGGACAGGTGAATTCAGAGGCTCAGCACAACTCCTCAAACTTTCCCTTCTCTCCAACTGCAGAGAAGGGAGCTCAGTGCTGTGATGAAAAATTCTTGAACATAAATTACCATCATTTTTCTGTTACATAACACGATTTATCCAAAGCATGCACTGGGCTCATTCCAGTTTCCACTGAAGTCAATAGAATTATAAGTGTTCAGCACCTCTGAGAAATCAGGACATGCTTATTCATGGGTATAATTTATGGTACCCAAATTAGAACATTCTGTCCTTAAGTCACCAGTGCAGAACAGCATGAGTTCTTACTCCTTTCCTTCTTTAGGGGTATCAATGGAGCACCAGAGATTCACCCCCAGATCATCAGTGGGATGCCCAGAACTGGTCAAACTTGAAACAAACCACCACACAAACATCTCAACTCCTGACTCTGGAAATGGATTCTGCCCATCCATGAGCTCCAACTGGCTCCAGCCAACACCTTTGCCTATGTGAGCCCTGACTGCCATGAGGTTTCAGAAAAGAGTAACTGACACAGATGTTCCATTACAAGAGCATTTCAAGTTGTGCATGAAGAGCAGCCATCACCTAGCAAGGACAACAGGAAAACCAAACCAGAAAGCTGTGAGAAAGCAGCAGAGCAGGAAACGTTCTGTACTGCTCTGCCCATCCTCATGGCCATTGTCTCAAGGAAGTACAATTTACCAGTCCCTCTCTTTAGGTGTCTGTTAGACAGAGCCTTCATTCCTCCTGGATGTGTTCACAGCTTTAGCTGGTCAAAGGTGGCAGTAAAAATCCAGTCCTGGATTTTTTGTTCCTTCAGAGCACAGCTAACATGGAAATCTGCAAAACACAGTTCAGCCTTGCTGAAAGCCCCTGGGATCTCTCCTGGAGCACTGAACTGAAGTGACTGTTCCTCTCGAGCCTCCCTACAGGTTGAAGAGCCAACAGGGCTGTAAGGAACCAACCCCTGGGGTACCTCAGGGGGCTGAGGAGTTTGGGACTGCTGCACAAGCCAAATATCCCTAACCTGCACCCTACTCCTGACTCCCTAGTCCAAGAGCAGAGGCTGCTGTGGCCTTTTCTGCACATCTGCAAGATACACAGAGGCAGTAATCTGAGAGTCTCACCAGCCATGGCCATAGCACTCAGTTGCCAGCAAAGGGCCCAGCCCAGGTGGCCATTCCCAACCCTGCAGCCCACCCCAAAACACAACCAGTATGAGAAGCAGAGTGTAATCTACCCAACCCAGCTGGCAGGTGGCCACTTGCTCCAGTTTGGCCCAGCCCAAATGCAGAGCACAGCCCCATGCTGCCAAGCCAGGAACGAGACCTCACACTCCAGTTCTGCCCTTTGACTCTTTACAGCCTCCCCTGATTACAGCCACATCTCCCTGGGCTTCTCCCTCTCAAGGAATCACTGCAGTGGTGGGAGAAGTCCAACGGGCTCTGCTCAGCAGCATCTGAAGCAAAGGAAGTCCTTTTGCTTCTCTGCATTGCCCAGAAAGATCCTCTCCCACCTGGCCACGAAGGACCTTCCCAGGTCCTTTTTCCAAGGCTTGTCCCAGCCCTTGTGCTTTGCAGAGCAGGTAGCACTAGGTCAGCCCTGGCAGCCAGAGCAGCACTCACTCCCTCACAGCGTGGGGAGAGAGGAGGGAAGTGAAACTCTTGGGCTGGGAATACACCAGAGCCAGTAGGAAGATGATATTTTCCTTACCCTGAATTAACAGCTCCCGTTTTTCCCTGGGCCCCAGGGCCCCACTCAGAGCATGGGCAGATGGAGCCAAGAGCTCCACACCACAGTTGCACCACACAAATGTGCTTGAAGGAAAACTCCTGCGGCACCAAGAACAAGGCTATTATGGGAGCCCAGAAACAACAGCTTGTGTGTTCACGTTCTATTCCAAGTTTCAGATTTCTGCAGAAAACAGGAGGCCAATCCAATCCTTTGACTTTGAATCCTTGGAGGAAAGCTGCCTGACGTGCGTGTCAGGCTGGCAAGGAGACACAAACCTCATTCCCCTCAGCACTACTCACACCAGGCTCATGCCAGGCCTACCCCATCCCCAGGCTCCCAAAGTCAAAAGCACTTTGCAAGAGATCCACTTGCAGGTGACCAGACAGCATGGAACTCAGTGACTAAACAGAGCTGGCACATGCTGGAGAAGAGATAAAACCCCAAAGCAGCTCTGGATTTTGCAATTGCAGCATTTAAGTTAAAATTACCAGGCTGGGGAAATTACATAAACTCACGTTCCTGAATATAACAGACCAAAATGACCTGAACCACACAGCACGTGTGAGATGTCATTCCTCTCCTTTTTTCAAGCATGTCAGATAAACTGAGACTGTGTACAGAGATACCCGACAGCACATGATGAGAAGGTAACAGCCTTCAGAAGGAAATACTTGTTTAGGAAATGGCATTTCTGGAACAACATCTCCACTTTCTTAATTCTTTCCCCCATGGTCTCTGCCACTGATGCCCCCTTTGCCCCATGCCTTGCCCAGCTCCACGAGGGAACAGACACCACAGATCCATTCCAGGGCTCCACTTTGCTTTGGAGATTCAGCCAAGGATCAGAGTTAACCAGTTCCCTCCAACCTCAAGGCAAACGAACAGTTGGCTGCAGGATTTAGGCCAACACTTGGAGAGCACAGTGCTCTGTGCTCCTGGGCCATACATAGTACTGCTCATCACGCTGGGGCACAGTGCAGACCATTTTCAGAGCAGTCACCACATCCAGGCTGCTAACAGGGGACACTCCTGGCTCTGGGGAGGCAGTAAGACCTGCAGAAAGCCCTTGGGCACCTCATTTTGCTTTTAGACTTGTTTAGGTTGGAAAAGAGCCTTAAGATCATGAAATCCACTATTAGCCCAGCACTGCCAAGTCCACCACTAAACCACATCCCAAGCACCACAAACCTACATGTCTTTTAAATACCTCCAGGGCTGGTGACTCCATTTGTGCTCACAACCCACGTCCCTTCAATCCTGTGACATCTGAATCTTCACACAACAATCCATCTCAACTGGTTTATCACCACTATTCCAGGAGCAACTCCCCCCTCCAGCCAAGCAACATATGGCCTTTGAGCATCTTCCCAGAGGGAAGCCTCTAGGCTAGAAATTGGATGACAAAACTGGGAAAAAAAGTTGAGAAATTTCTGAACCCAAGTTGTTTCCTAGAAGATTTCAGCTTGAACAGAAAAGTGCAATTAGCAAAGTTGAAAAGCTTTTTCGTCTTTCAGCCAATTCATAGAGAAGAGGTGATGGACTTCACACCCTACTTGCTGTCTACGAAGCCCAAAGGCCTCAGACTCCCCAGAGGAGGTGCACATAGTGCTTACAACAGCTTCCCAGAGCTGCAGCTTGATGTTCTTAGCCATAATGTTCTGCCAGCTTGGCTCGTGCCAGGGAGGAGGTGTGGGAATGCTTTGTGGAGCTCAGTGATTCACCCAGGCAGTGCTGGGAGCACAGAAACAATGGGGAATTGTTCTTTTACCACTGCTAACCCATTACTACAGTTCTATCACCTGCTCATGTAATGCAGCACTCAGAACCAGCAATCAAACCCACAGGAGACAGGAAATCCTTCCCATTAACCCCCAAGCACTAGTGAACTCACAGCAGTTTGTTACCAGCAGTAATGGCCCAAGAGACACAGCAAAGCCCAGATAACAACTGAAGAACCTCCTCCAGCTCAGGAACAGCCTTAAACCCTGCACTGTGAGGAAGCCTCACATTTGCAAAAGAAGAGATCTGTATATTAAACTAATAAGGTGACTGATAACTGTTACCTTGGTGACACTGAAAACTCCACCACTGAGCCTTGCTGGTGGCACTTCCTAACACAATAACCTGCCTGGCAAAGGAAGGCAATGTGTTCTCTGAATATGAGCTTCCATGACAACCACAGCCTTCTCCACACCTCAGCAGTCTGATGCCAGCATTTGACCAGTAGGCTCTGCTCTGAGAGCTGCAGCTTTGTGGGTACAGCTGACTTTGGTCTGTTGAGTAGTACAGGAAGGATTTGTCTGCCAAGGTGCTACATTTCCTCTGAGGTTTCTCTGCCAGAGTGACCCTGCTGAGGCTGGTAGAGTTGTGTGAGCAAAAGCACATGGGGGAGATGCCAAAGCAGAGGTGCAGAGCCCAACACCATTGCTGAGGTTCTCCCCACTCTCCTCAAGTCTCACTCTGGTCATCACCCATGCCCCATACTGCAAGTGCATTTGGGTTGGAAGCAGCATTATTGCACCACAGGGCAGAGCACACAGTGGGACTCCATCTGAAAGGTCTTTTCCAGCCTAAACAACTATGAAGGACCAGATTCAGGCTTTACTTTGAACATGACCTTAGAAGAGCCAACCAAAACATTCCCCTGATGGCCATTAGGTGAGTGTGAGTGGTGCAGGAACTCAGGAGAGTGTTTGTGATTGTGTTTAAATGTAAGAAATCCCATCCACCAACAACCAGAACCAGCTGATTTCCCACCAAATGAAGGGTCTCAACCAATACTTCACATACAACCGTTCCAGGAGTCCCTCACATCCTGCACACACAGCATTTCTGCTGCCTTCAGTGCCTCCCAGGACTCAGCCTGAGGGCAGGCCAAGCCAAGCACATGGTTTGGGCAGAAAACTTGCAGGTTCTGCCCATCTCCAGCTATGTCACCCTGAGGACAATGATCTGTTTATTGATTCCAACACACAGGTGGGTGGTTCAACTTAAAAAAACTAATATTAGGTATCATGTGGTACAAAGTAAACTTTTCACAGGGAAGATGTTTCTATAGTAACTCATGTTTTTCTAGCAACACATTTCACATCAGGGTTGCCATAGCAACAGAACTATAGAGATGTGTTCAGCAAATAAGTTGTCAATAGCTTTTCCCCCAGCCCATTGCACTCCATCCATGTCCACCTGAGGACTTATTCTCCTAACAGGAGTGTGACATGTTCCTGCCCACATGAGAGCATCATTTCCCCCAAATAGCTTCATGACCACATTTTTCAGGAGTAGGTGAGATGCTCAGATCCAGATCAGGTTATAAACCCAGACAAATGGGAGCTGTGGCACAGGAGGTGTCAGCGAAACACCCTCAGCTGTAGGAAAGCAGTAAAATTACCATGCTGGAAACACTGAACAGTTAACCTCATGGAAACCTCAGGGTGTTGTTGGTAGTGTCAAAGGGACATCAGCTCATGCCAGGAAGAAGACTGAATTTCTCTGGGTTTGAGCATATATTTAGGCTTCAGCATTCCCAAGGGTAATGTACAGACTCCCACTCACCTCAGAGGAAAGTCTGCAAAAAGATCACAGCTCTAATCTGGCATTTACATAGTAGCTAGGATTTTAATTACTATTTGTTCAGTACCTTACCATTCATTCAGCAGCAGCCATATGTACACCTGCAGGGCTAGCACTGCTCCTGACCTTTGCTTTCCCTTCTTCCCCACTCTCTCATTTCTCACTTCTCTGCCCTGAAGTGGCTTTTCCTTGCAGCTCCCTCCACCCCTAAACTCCCTACTCCACCCCACTAAGAACGAGATGCTAATTTTCATTTACATAATCAGCCCTTTCAGTCTTCCTACATAAATAAGAGCCTACATAAGGTTGACTCTAATGCCTTGTAGCTGGGGGTGTCCAGGCTCAAAGGGTAACTGCTCCAGCACCGCACAATTCCTGCTTCCACAAGTCCTTCCAGTGCTGGTTTATTCTCAGTATGTTCCCTGTACTCAGTGTGTTGTGGTGCTTGGTGCTGCCATGTGCCATCTACACTTAAGCCAGGGAAAAGTGTCAGTGTGTGATGGAGGTCCCATGCAGATTCCAGTCCCTCCTGGAAGTCATTTCTGCTCCATCCTTTAGAGGGATCAACAAGAAACTACTGGGCTGGGGTTATGTGCTGAAACCTGTGTTTTCCAGCTCCTTCTCCAACCTGCAGCAGCACTGGTTGGAGCATTCTAAAGGATTGAATATTGCTGTAGCTCTGCACTGAATCTGACACCCTCATACCTCACACTCAGCCCCTCCTACCTGTGCTGAGCAGAAGCAGCAGGGACACAGCTCCTGTACCTCATTCTGAGGTGTTACAACAACAGTCCAAATTCAACCACCCTTAAGGAAGTATCTTCAGGACCAGAGTGATGGTATCCCTGTTTCCACCAGAGACTCAACAGTAGAACCTAAACCAAACAGGATTAATTTCTCTGGGATAGCTCATCGCTGGGGTTTGAAGGAGCAACGTACCAGCCACGATGGGAAGGAAACACCTGAGCTCTGAGAAACACCACCAGAATTCCAAAACAGAGTAACATGGGCCTGGGCAACAATTTGAAAATGACCTTAAAGCTCCTTTGCTGACAGATTGTGAGTTACAGTGAATTTTACTAATTCATACACACAGGTCTTGCTCAGACGAGTCTGTGTTTGCTTGCAAGCCTTAGGCTGGAATCTGCTCAAGCCAGGAGCTGTTTGCACATGCCCAAGAAATGCTAAATATAAACAGGACAATATGCAGACAAATCATTTTTATGAACTTTTTAGGTCAAGGTCCAAGTCCTCATTTGCACCTAAACAGCACTAAGTAGGCAGTGAAAGACTGTCCCAGATACAAGTCTTGGAGTACTACTGCAACTTAAACAGCAAGTTAAAACTTCAGGCATGCAATTTTTTTCCTACCTCATCATCTAGACCTTTAAAGTTGCTCCTGTCCCCAGCCCCAGCAGCTGACCTCAGCCTCCCCAGCTTGCTCAGCCCGAGGCAAGCTCAGTGCTCACATACACTTAGATTCAAAGGGAATGAGTAATGACCAGTGCTGGGAAGTTGGAAGAGATGAGCCCAATCCAAAACATTCTAAATCTACAGCACTTATGAATCAATTAATATCCTCACTAATAGAGACAGAAGATAAGTCTCACTAGAATGAATTACCTCTTACATCACCACATTGCCCCACAGTTCTGCACATCTCCTTTGGAAACAGATAAAAGTAGGTCTGCAAATGCACATCTGTTCCTTTGGGTTTCAGGGCACAGCCTCTTGATAAAAATCATTTCCAGCATGTGGGTCAGACATTTGAGGTTAATGAGTTAAGGAGCTATCCCTAAGTCAGGAATTCTAACGGGATCATTTCACTCTAACTGTCCATACAGTGGACAGACATTTGGGCAAAAGAGCCAAGAAGAAATGGAGTACAAGATCAGAAAGGTCCTGAGTTACCCTCACTCACAGACTTCTCAGATTCCACAGTGTCAGCTCATACTTCGCAGCGAGTTCAGAATTACTTCCTTCAGTTACAAACTGAATCTAACTCACACAAATAAACTCATGCTGGAATTACAACCAAGGTCTGTTTACCTTCTCCTTTTTAGCTCTGTCTCAAAAGAGGCAATATCTGAACGTGCTGCTTTGGGCAAGAATCCACTCCCAACACAGGGCTGAGAGGAGAACAAAATAATCACTATGAAAAGCACATTTACATTTTAATCACATTATGCAGGAGCATTAGCTTTCCCAAGGATTGTTATTTTGGCATCCAAGGTCACACTAATGAATAACATCGAGAGAAGTGAGCCACAAGGTTTGGGTGCAAGTTTGAATGCTCCAAGTGCTCCAGTGTGCTGAACACACCTCCCAGCAGAGCTCTGCTGACTGCTGAAGCCTCATCACTGCAAGCAGAGCTTCGCTGGGAAGCCAAAACGATCCCAAGGGCTGCACAGTCGCATGTGTCCCTTTGGATTTACCCCACCAATCCAGCTCTGTTACAGTCTTTAAATCCATATTCAGGCCCCTGAGATCCAATGTTTCACCACAGATCTCAGCTGTTCTAGCCTTTGGGTGTCACAGGTGAAAGTGTTAGGCAAGTCCTGTGTCTATGCTTGTTTTGAGGACAGCCTGATGCTGGGTTTAGATCACAAGTTCCAAACATTTCCAAATTCCTCACAGCCTCCACCCCAAGCAGGTTCCAGCTATGCCTTGTCCCTCCTGGGAGCTGACTCGATATGAATTGCTCTGCCACCCACAGGCTCTGGTTTGGGTTGGAAGGGAAACACATGCCCTGGAGACAAACCTTTTCTCCCACTGGAAAAAAGGAAGTGTCGTTCTCACACCTTGCACAGCTGATGTCTAACTCCCTGTTTACAACCCGCAGAGACCCCCAGGCTCAGCCCCAGCCCCATCTAATCATCTGCTCTGTCACCTCTTCCCTGCACCAGGTCACACTAATAATCTCAGTGCTGGAGAGTTACTCCACGCTGATGGAGGGTTTAGTGGCTGGATGTATTTCAGCCTTTGGCAGCTCTGAGCTGTCAGTGATTTGCACTGCTCATTAAATCAGGGAAATGAGATGGAGTGATTAGAGCTCTCTTAACCAGGCAACAATCAGGGGCCTGCACAAACTCCTTGAAAAGCACAGAAGTTGCCCTGAGGAGAACAGGGGAGTTGGGTACTGGGTAGGACAATTTCCCCAAGCAAAGAGAAGCAGTAATAAACAGGAAAAACAATCCACTCTCTCAAATGCACAGAAGTCCTTCAGGAGGGGCTTCTTCCCTGCCCCTCTGCAGCTGCTGCTCACAAGTTGCTAGAAGCAAATTCTGCAACAAAATTAGCTTTTCCAAATGGCAAAAACAGAAGGTGGCAAACTGTGACATATTCCCAGGCTCATGCACCAACAAAACATCCTGTAAGCAATTTTATTTTTTCATTAGGAAATCTTCGAGATCACAGGCAGCGAAAATGGTTACAGTCTTAATGGGGATGGAAACTTCTACCCTGGAGTCCAAGCACGTCGATAAATAACAAAGCAGGTGACATTTCCTACTGACAATCTCCACTCAGTGTTGTTTTTACAACACTGAGAAGCAAACTAGTAAAAAAAAAAAATCGAACCTGCTTAGTTAATGTGGTGAGTAAATTGGATCCCTGTTAAGCCTTGATAGCTGCTTAAATATTTGGCTAGACAGGAATCTCTTGAAAGCAGGAGGTGTAAGGACCTGTCAGGCTGATCCCAGGAGACCTGAATGCAAAGCTCTCCTTGTAAAACACCTTACTCTTGTATGAAGCATCACAGAATTAGCTTAATTGCTGAAATTGGCCTGAACTCGGTGTACCACAGACTCAGAATCCAAATATGAAGTGTTCATTCAGCCTTGGCATCTCACATTGCTCTGGACAATGCTTTGTCTTAATTCCAGTAAATAGCACAGCATTGTTCCAGTGCACCAGGATAATCCCAGTGATCAGAGCCCACTTGGATCTCCAGGTCAATTCACATCCCAAACCTGCAGGATTGTGACCTGGCCCTGCACAGGTTTTGTTCAAGGAAAATGGATCATGCCAAGCTCTGCTGCTGCTTTTTGCCGTGGTAATTTTGCCCCAGTTGGCCCATGAGCTCTGGAAACAGTGTGATAGTTTATGTTCAGGATATAAAAGACAAAGGGATGTGCTAATCAAAGAAAATGTTACTCTCTTGCAAAGCAGACAAATACCTTTTCCCAAACTCCAACAGGCCACTCAGCATTACACTGTGTGAGGAGGTGACCTGGCATCAGCAATGCTGCACCACCCTCACGGGCTCAGCCAGGCTCACCTCTAAGTCTGCAGCTAAGTGAGGGAGGTTTTCCAAGCCAAGACCAAGCCTCCTCAGGGTTTCAGTCCCCCAAACCCTGCTGCAAGGATGCTGTTATCACCACAAGAGCTATAAATAAAACCCCTCGAATCACCAAAACTCTGCAGTCAGTGTAATTTCAAATCAGCTTGGACAGAACAGCTCAGCTGCTCTGGGTTTGCCTGCGTGGCTCTAATGGCACTGAATGCCTGCTAACGAGATGAAGAGCTCTTACAAGAAAAGACAAGCAGCAATAAATTGTATTATGTACTAATACTACCCCTATTGACAGCACTTATCTGCAGGACTAAGGTCTGCACAGACAAAGGGAGTTAAGAGCTCTGTTATCATCAGCCATGGCTCTGTTCCCCCAGCCCTTGGACCAGAGGGATTCATGGAGAGTCTCTGACTCCACTGAGGTCTACAGCGACATTAACTCAACTGGAACCAAGTTCCAGAAGAATTGCTGTTTTACCTGTACCACATGTTGGCACAGGAGTAGAACAGCACAGATTGGTAAGAAAACTCCTGACCTCAGAGTACTCCTCTCTCTGCAGTGGAAGTTTGCACTCACACACACATTGCCAATACTCCACACGTCTCTTCTCTACCAGTTCAGTTCTTCCTTTGTATCAGCAACAAAACTGCAAATCCTTCTCTACCCTCAAACCTCTGGGACAGGGTTATGCAAAAGGAGAGAACACAACAGAAAAAGCAGCTCAGACTGGAATTTTAAACCCCCTTACCTGCCCTGCTTACACCCTCCTCTCTGAATCTCACACACCCACCTCTGCAGCCACAAGCAGTTTATGTTTCAGGCTGTTCTATTCAGTCTCTTCTTGTATCAGGCACTGAAAATTGATGGCTGAACGTGCTCCATCCCAGAGCTCCAAGGACTGACCTGAATTTTAAGTGTTACTGGAGTTTAAAAAAAATAAAAAAACTCAGATCAACACATGGTGTGGAAGAAAGTAGCACTGCGATTTTTTGGGAAAGAAAAGCAGGAGAGAGCCAAGAATGAAAAAGGAAGAGCACATGTACCATACACAAGATATTGGTTTCAGCTGTTCCATATTGCCATCCTTTCCAGCACTGCCAGTGACTGTCAGAGTGGCATGGGCTGCACATTTCCCATCCACCCCGAGCACACAGAGCTCCAGCCCTCCTGTGCCTCCCTGTGTCCTGCAGGTGGACACCCCTCCCCGAGCAGAGCCTTGAAACTCCTAGTTCAGCTTTCAGCATCCCCAGAAGGGCAGAGAACCTCTGCCCCTTGGCAGAAGCTCCGTTTAACCCCAACCACTAGCACCGTCATTTGACAGCACCTTTCTTAGCTCTGCTCTTCAAGCCTTTGTGGTGTATCAGCTCGTTAGCATAAAAGATCAAAACTTCATTTACAAGACAAATACTGTAAACAAGAAATTAATTCAACAGCCCGGTTGGTTTCAGATGAGAATGGCGATGATAATTTCGGTGTTCAAAAACCCTCCTAATGCAGTAATTAAATTCTGTTCCACCAGATACAGTCAAGCATATGCTCTGCCTACACAGAGACTGATTAATTGACCCTGAGATGACATCATCCACCCAGCAATGAGTACCACACTGTCCTACACGCACGAGAGGCATTAATGAGCACAGGATAACATGTCCTGCTGCACAACAGGAGATCCTGCTCTCTCCTGCCCTGCTGAGCTCACCCATCCCTGCACAGCAGCATGCAGGGCTGCTCTGGCTGGCAACAGCCTCTGCTAAGGTCCTCACTTCCAGGATGATGCTACACAGACTTCCCTGAGGCAGAAGGAGTGATGATGAGCACTGGTTGAAGCTTGGTGCTGCTGTCCCTGTTCCTGTGTTCACACAGACCTTTCCCCTTGAGCAGCTTGGCCCTGAGCAGTGTTTATGGGCTGTGCAGGGGAAGGTGGCAGAGCTCCAGTTCCTGCTGGACACCAGAGCACAGGCTCTGCCTCTGCAAGTCTCTTT
>NW_008669791.1:14419-14843 GCF_000695815.1 Acanthisitta chloris | reverse complement strand
AGCAGGAGCATTTCAGCAGCCTCGTGTGAGGGGCATTAGTCACTCTGCTCTGGGCCCAGAGAGGGCCATCAATTTCTCTGAGCACACAGTTAGACCTCAGAAGGGAAGCAGCCAAACTCCCTGACCATGAGCTTCTTTTTCTCTCTCTGAATCCACAGCTCTCCAATGAGAACAATGGGATGGAGAACTGCACACCTGGAGCCCCAGGCATTTCAGCAGCCTCGTGTGAGGGGCATTAGTCACTCTGCTCTGGGCCCAGAGAGGGCCATCAATTTCTCTGAGCACACAGTTAGACCTCAGAAGGGAAGCAGCCAAACTCCCTGACCATGAGCTTCTTTTTCTCTCTCTGAATCCACAGCTCTCCAATGAGAACAATGGGATGGAGAACTGCACACCTGGAGCCCCAGGGACATGCAACCCAGGA
>NW_008669791.1:0-14402 GCF_000695815.1 Acanthisitta chloris | reverse complement strand
CAACATTTTTTGTCTCTCCCCCCTCCCCAATTCCCCATCTGAGAAGCATTTAAGCTGTGACTCTCATCAGTCACCCATTAAACAAGAGGATATATAATAAACAAGGAGGAGAGAAGAAAGAAACCAGTGAGGTTTTACAGTTCAGAAAGCACAATTAAAATACAGCCACCCCTTTTGGAAAAACACTAAGTACTCATGGAGCCCTTTTGTATAATCAACTGTTTGACAGCATTCTTAAACTAAGTATGATCACTAAAAGCAACATTGAAATTAAAGAACAAATATATAGGACTGAAGTAGGGTTCAGGACAACACCAGGGAAGAAAAACTGCAGATGTTGGTCAGAATGACAGGATTTTGTTTAAGAACACATGTACTGCTTTGTAGCTGGGAAAAGAAAAATTGATTTTCCAGACACTGCTATAAAACATGCCAAGAACCTAGAGCAAAGCAGAGAAAGCACAAGCTACAACTAGATAATAAAACATCTGAAATTTTCCATGTGTGCCCATTTGTGGGAGGAAGAAATTACTCTGTACTTAGCTTTGCTCCTCTGTCACAGGTCAGAAGGCAAGGGACATTTATAGAGAGCAGAATGAACTGTTAAAACCCATGGGCACAAGGAATTATCAAGAGGAGGAGCTGATGAGCAACCTGGGATCAGCAGCCAGTGAGCTGGGCAGCAGTAAACCTTGTGAGCCCAGCAGGGGAGTCTGATGGATTGGGAAGATGAGGGAAAGGAAAACTCCTTCTGTGTGGAAACCCCATTCTGACCACTGAGGTCAACTAGTGACTGGTGGCAGAGAACATGGTTATGTGAAAAGACTTGGAGTCTCTTTCTTATTGCAGAGCAAGGCACTCCTGTGAGGATTGCAGGACCATGACCCAGGAAACCATAAACATAGCGTATCCATCAATGACAGGCACCAGATTATTCCCCAAAGGAACATCGAGCTCACTTGCTGAGCTCAACAGCTTGAAGGCCTTAACTTTACAGATATAAGAGAGAACAATAAGAAAATACAATTAACTGGTTGTGTTTAATAGACTTGAACAATTGGCTTATCCTTTAATATATAGTATTTAATATATAATCTATATAGTTTGAAAGCTGCAAAGTGAACAAGGCTGAGAAGAACTGAGGAAACTGCTATTTACTCACCTCAGTAAGGATTTGTGAGGTGTTTAGGCCCTGAAAGATGCAGACAAATACTAGAATTTTCTGAAGCATCTACCAATTACATTATACACAAAATTACATCCCAGTAATTAGCCTATTGTGGAGAGGAAAGCTGACTTGAGCTACAGTTGTTCTAGTCTCCAGATCTGGCTTTCAAAATGGTTGATAAACTGTTGTTCATTTTGATGCTGGCCAAAGATATGGCACATAATTTAATAAGGACTAGATCGTTGTGACTAAAGCAACAGCACACACAGCTTGGGAAAGGTGGGAGAAGCAGTGTGATGTGCAGACAAGAACATGAGGATCTGGTGGAGATCACCAGCCCTCATCAGTGATGAGGAAGAGGAAGGCTGGGTGAGAGCTGCACGGGCTGGAGGAAGCTCCAAGAGGAGTTCAGTGAGTGAGGAAGTGATTATTGATGAGTCAGTGTGCAGCAAACCTGCTCAGCCAAGTCTCTGGGCAGCACTTGGGAGCTCTGCACAGAGGGAAGTGTCAGTGTGCAGGATGTGGCCCTAATACTCACAAGTGCCCATAAAAATGTTCCAGATTGGTTTTAGCAGCACCTCAGACACCCAAACCCCTCCAGTGGGTAACACTCACACCCAATTCCCATCGTGGAAATGTCCCACTGCCTCCAGGATCGCCGAGTCCAAGTGCTGATTCTTTTCCCTGGAGAACACTTGATGCCTTTCAATATTCCAGTTTTATATTCATTATTAATCCTTTCCAGATCATTTCTCAAGCTAACAGCTCTCCAATTACACATAGCCCTAGTCACTACGCAGGGCTGGGAGCAGCTTAATGCAGTCACAGTCCTGGACACCTCCCTTTCCACACATCAAGGACTTCAGTGACACAGTCACTTTGGGTATTCATTTTTACACAAGTGAGCTCAGGCTAAAAGGAAAGAAAGAGGAGGAAAATTTTGTTTCTGACACGATTCCTGTTCAGCACAAGTACCTGAAACCAGAGGCTTTCCCTGGCACTGACTGTACCCCTCGGAGTGGTGCCTGGACAAGGGGCACCAGAAACACATGTTCTCTATTCCTGTCTGAGATGAATGAGGATGTAGCACATCAAACTACTCCTGGCTGTATTATTCAGCACCATGGTCAACTAGGAGCTGTTAAGGGAAGTGCCTTACTGGGCAGCACCAATGTGTGATGACTAAATAAGAAACTACATAGTTCTGCCATGTCATACCAATGTAACAAACTAAAACTACATCTTAGATGCTCCAGAACATGAGCCCGAGCTGCTCTGGGTACACACTGGGTGGAAATAGACAGCAAAGTGCCTTTATTTAGTTATTTTTTTGCCAGTGGATGATGAGAAGCAAACACCACCATTCACATATTTGCTATGACTCTCAGTCCTTGTGCAGGTGTGCAAAATCCAGATCCCTGTGACACATCCTTCATCCAAAGGCAATTTGTTCCTGCCTGCTGTGAGTACCTCCACTGCACCATGTGCCTGTGATCTCCCACGTATCCAAGCACACATTTTAGTTAAACAACTGCGTCACTTCATTAGCTCAATGGGCACAATTTGTATCTGAGCGTGTTGAACTGGGTGCATTGCACAGGTATCAAAGCATCACCCTCAGCAGTGCTGATGTGAGTGTGTTTTCCCAATCATGTTTGCAAGGGGGAAGAGGTTTTATGGAGGTCCTGGCTCACAGTACCTCAGCAGGGCAGGAGGGAGGAGAGCTGGTCCCTGCTGCCTGTGTGACCATCACCCCCCTGCACCCAGGCTGTTGGAGCTCAGGAGATGCCAGTGAGCAGCAAAGCCATTGCACCTTGGATGTGGATGTTTCTGGGACTCACCAAATGGTCTGAGCCGCTGATTTCCTGAATGAGACACTTTCAGAGCTCAGGTGTGCGTGGTTTGGCTATACAACTGTTGGCATAAATACAGAGGTGCAGAGCAACATATTGTGGGTTTGTTGCTCCAGACCTAGTAGTGTTGACAAGCTATAAATAGGATAAAACAGAATTCATTGAAAGGTTTCTGGAGACCTACTTAAAAATCTGAACTGTATTTGTTTTATTTCAGGTTACCTCCTGCACCACTGAATAAACAAAGATTGCACAGGATGTATCTAAATCAGCCTTCCTCATCTGCATGTTTCCCTTCCAACTCCTCAGCTACACATGTATGCAGACAAAAAGAAATGTTGCTTTTCTTCTCAATTTTTGTACTTTTCCCTGATAAATTATTCTTTTAATTTGGAGTCTGGGAAGGAGGCTGAAAAGCTATTTTCTAAACCTCATTGTCAAAGTAAAATGAAATCCTCCAGTTCCCCAAATCTAGAGGTTTTTGTGAGTATGAATCTCAAGCAGTAGTGGTGGAGCTGTTGTTCTGAGCCAGTGCAGCAGGTAGTGATGGTAACGAGCCCAACAATGCCAGACCTGAGCAGAGATAATTTAGCACACATCTCTATTATTGCTGTTTGAAGCGTCCCTGGTCTCTATAGCAGCACTGCTGTGGATAAATATTTCCTTTCTTTCCTTTCTTTCTGTGGGTAAATTTACTTTTTCCTCTTTAGATAGCAGCAATCATCCTAGACACTGACTGTCATGTGGGCCAAGTCCATCCTGGAGTGAACCCTATGCCTAATAAAGTTTAGTCAGGGAAGTATTGGATTAAGTAAATCTAAAGTGAACCTAATTCTGTTATCATTATTCTGTTTAACTAGAAAGTCTTACAGGCCTAAATAAAACAAAATCCATGGCCAGTAAGGCCAGAACTAACCCCAGATATTCTGAACTGGGGAGAACGTGAGCCAAGGCTCATTCCTCCAAGGGTGTTTTGTCGTTTACCTCACTTGGCCCTAAGCTGGAAGGTAACATTGTGCAGAATTTGGGCCTTGTATAACACAGCTGGAGCTCCTGCTGCCCCCAGAAATCCCATTTCCAGAGCAGCTGTTGTGACTATGGCCAATAACTGGGACGACATGACAATGCTGTTCGTTCTGCATCAAACATGGAGACACTGAAGTTCCTGTGAGGATCCAAGATCCAAGGAATATTGCCTCAGGGAAAACAGCTCTGCCCATGGGAAGCACTCAGAGTATGGGAGTGCTGCTGAGGATCAAGGGAACTGTGCCTTGCTCAGCCTGTCCTTAGCCAGCAGGACCAGGAGACACACGAGCTGCGTGGCCAAGGGTTTGCTCAGCTCTGCTCCGAGCGCCATGTGGTGTTCCATGCCTCTCCAGGCTCAGTGTTATCCCTCTGGCACTCTGCCACCTGTGTCAGAACTCATTAGCATTTCAGCCTGATGGAAAACTTTGGGCAGACTGTTGTGACTCATGGCAGGGAGTAACTGTTCCTTCTGGAGGCTTCGTGTGTACCTGCCAGACGTCTGCACTGGGAGGGGACTGCAGTGAGGGAGGCAACATTCTCCTGCTGCAAACTTCAGGTGTGCTGGGGACTCAAGGCTTGGTCTTGGTGGCTTTGTTTCATCTTGTAAAGTGTGTAAACAATAAGAAAATTCCCTATTCAAGAGGGGTGCAGGTAACTCTGGGCCTGATGGGATGAGTCTCTCCAAATCAATGGCATTTACTGGAGATCTGTAGGAGGTGTTGGGAAGTGGTTAACAATGCAATAAACTCTGCACGTGGCAGCACACTAGGAAGTTAGGCTAGAGGAGAGTGGTAGGAAGTGTGCCATAGGAGCACTCCCAGGGAATACAAGAGAGCTTCCTCTGGAATATCATCAGAAGCTGGAACTATCCAAACAGCACAGAAAAATATTGGAAAGCAGAATTAGCATCCATGGTAGAATGCTGCAAGATTTCAGCATCACCAGAGGATGTGTGTCAGAGGCTGAGGGTGACAGAGCAGGAGGGAATAGGCTGTGGGATGAACAGGAAGGAGGGTGGGACAGGCCCCAGACCTTCACAGAGCAGCTCTACGTGCAGGTAAAACCATGGTGTCAGCTCTTGAGGAATAACTGTTGCTCACAGTGGGATCCAGAAGGATTTCCCAGGAATTGGACAAGTTCTCCATGTACTCGGAAGAGTCATACTCTGATTGCAGCAAAGAGCTGCTCCTGCCCACAACACAGAGTCACAGGGGGAAGTTTGTTAGGGAGATCTTATCAAGTCGTTATGTGATGGCTTTCAGAGAAGAGCTAATTGGATGTGTCTCCAGGTCACTGACTAAGTAGTGTTACTTCCAGCCAGGGAGGAAAAGCCCAACTGTAATTTCTCTAATTAAAACTACCTTCAGTGTGTACTGAACCTCCTAACAGACCACAAGCCGAGACCAACAAGCGTTTGTCAGCTGTACAATGACACCTCTGAAATCTGATCTCCAAACCCACCCCGTGGCAGTGTGTCAGATCAGCTTAGCTGATCCCTGGGAGCAGAACAGTTCTGTTCCCCTGAGCTCCCAGGACAGGCAGCACTGTCCACCCAACCCTCAGAGAGGGTCAGCAAAGCTTCACCAAGCTGGACACCAACAGCCACATCTCTGCTCTGGCCCCAGGGCAGGGCATGCTGTGCAGGAAGGGAAGGGGATTTCTCTCTGTTGAACAAGGGGCTGGTCTCAGGACACCAGGGCAGCTCACTCCAAACACCACTTGATGCTTCACTAACCACACAAACCCCTGTTAGCCAGGGGCAATCTGCCCCAGCCCCTCCACAGCTGCCAACAGGACTGGCCCCTTTGGCCTCTGAGTACAGCTCCATCCATAAAGGGATACAAAAAGCCAAATATAACCTTAGAAGTGCTCATCTCCATATAAACAGGGCAAGCAGATTTATGCCAGACCCCTGGAGAGAGCTGGACCCAACCAGCCCATCAGCTCTCAGTGCTCAGAAAGCCATGGACAGACTGTAACTTTCTTCTTGTGTTTGTTTTGGCAGGTGAGTTTAACAAAATGCCAACGATGAGCAAAAACAAACCTCAGCTTCCCTTTGCTGGAGATAATCAGCTCCAGGGTCTCACCTCCACTGCATTTCAAAGGAAGCTGCTTGTCTTGCTGTAACTGTGTTAGCCCTTGAAATTCTTACAGAAATACCAGTGCAGCCTGAGCTAATTTATTCCCTTTGCATCTTGGTGATGTCTGTAGTGGTGCAGAGAGAGACTGGACAGTGCTAACATGACTAGTCCAGTTTTCTGAGGTACCTCTGGCTGTAAAGCCACAAACCCAGAGGAATGATACTGCAGAACAATTACAACCAGAACTCAGTGCAAGGCACCCATAAGTCTCTCTATAAAAACAACTGCCTGAATTAATTATTAAAGTCATTTTATATACTCTACACTACAAATTGCAAAACTACCTAAGTGACTCCAAAATATCCCCAGTGAAGCACTTTTGAAAGTCCCACACTGCAATTATGTTCTATTCTGCATCTGCTGAACACGAAACTCTTCCCACGAGAGGACAGTTGGGTCACTCACCGGAGCAGAGTAGATGGGATCTCTCCACCACACACTGTGCTGCTGCTCCAGTGCCCATTTGCCAATTAAACTGGTCCACTGCAGTTTTTTCTGGCTGTCTGACAGAGAGAGAGAAACACCAAGGACTCATTAATACCTTTTTATCAGTGTACTAACTGCTACACCAAGATTTGATCAGCAATGCAGTCAGACCTTGTTCTAATTATGACATCTCATTGCAGAGTTTATTACACAGAGACTGAAAATACAGAGGTTTTTCTTGTGCAGTCAGGTTCTAATTATGACATCTCATTGCAGAGGTTATTACCCAGAGACTGAAAATATAGAGGTTTTTCTTATATTTGTATACAATAAAACCAATCTTTACCTTCTGTAGCCCCAGAATGCTGCAGGTACAGGGGAGGAGAGTGTTTGTCCCTCCAGGGAAACTAGCCCCTTGTGAGCTATTTCAACACATTAGTCAGGGCAGTGCTTCTAATTATGACATCTCATTGCAGAGGTTATTACCCAGAGACTGAAAATATAGAGGTTTTTCTTATATTTGTATACAATAAAACCAATCTTTACCTTCTGTAGCCCCAGAATGCTGCAGGTACAGGGGAGGAGAGTGTTTGTCCCTCCAGGGAAACTAGCCCCTTGTGAGCTATTTCAACACATTAGTCAGGGCAGTGCTGTTTTCACTGGTTTGTGAGAGAAATAACAAACACTAACATTGTTCTCCAATTCCCAAGAGCCACGAGAGCCAACAGAGAACTGTGTTGTTCGGTGCACACACCCCCAAACCTCTTCTCTGCCAGATTAAACACACAAATGGCAGAAAGGACAGATTTATTGGGCTCATGCTGGAAAATTGCTCTTCTGTATTTGTTTGGTGGCAGCCTCTAGGAGCCACAGCAGTGGAGCTGATGCTCACTGTGTGAGGACAGACAGGATTCAGAGTGCTAATTAAACCACAAGATGTTCAAAACCTAAGCCAAAACACACCCCAAGTAAGCAAGAGCTGTGATCATCTGTGAACTGCCATTCTGTCCACCCTGTGCCAAAGGATGGGCCAAAGCCCTGAATGCTACAAGGCTTAGAGAGCAAGAGCTACAAAAGACCCTCAGAGTCTATTTGGGACCTTGCTGAGGATTTATCTGGGACCCCACACACAGGGATTTTAGTGGGCAAACCAGCAGAAAGTTGCTGTGCCAGACCTGCAGAGGTGAAAGGCTGAGAGGGAGATTTATTTCCCAGTTTAGAAAGAGCACCGTGTTGTGGAGCTCCATACTCTCCAAAACATACAGCAACCCTCAGGGAAGGGTTTGGGTACTCTCTCTGTACAGAGGGTACTCTTACCTCCTGCACCCATAGCTGGCAAACTCCTCTGCACATGGTCACTCAGTGGCTTCCCCTAGGACTTGGGACTGTAATTATAGTAACGACTCTGCTCCATACAGAATTATCTACACATCCAACTGAGCCTGGGAGCTCTCCCAGCACCTGTTTACCATTTATTCTCCTTTTCCAAAGGAAAGATTTCCAGCAGTGAATATGTGTGTTTTCTGCTATTGAAAATGTTCTGCCTTGCAGACACAAGAAACTCCTGAGGGCAGCTAAGGACAGGCTGTAGAGGAGTGTCACTGGTGTCACAGAGGCAGATGTACCTGTGTCCCATCCACTGCCCAGTGCTGCCATCACAGTGAGTGACAGGATGAGGGGACGTGGCCTGGAGAGGGTCAGGTTGGACATCAGGAGGAAAATCTTCACTGAGAGGGCTGTCAGGCTTCAGAAGGAGCTGCCCAGGGAAGTGGTGGAGTCAGCATCCCTGGAGGTGTCTGAGGAACAACTGGAGGTGGCACTCAGTGCTCTGGGCTAGCTGATAAGGTGGAGATGGTCACAGGTTGGACAAAGTGGTCCTGGAGGCCTTGGCCAGCCTCAGTGGCTCAGTGGGTGCACAGGCAGTTTTGCTGCTGGGGGAGCTAAGTCCATTCCTCACTGCCCTGGGTCACCTGGGCAGGCCACAAAGCACACCTGGATTTCCCTGCCCAGTTACCTGCTCACTTATCCAACACAAATTCCCCAGTTCTAATTCACTGGGTAAAACTGAAAGGATGAGGCTCCTCTGGATGAGAAACATCAGGATTAAACTTGATTGTGTTTATGTGCAGAAACACTGATGTGTAAATCATTTCACCTCTGCTGTGCACCCCCAGCCTTCGCAGCAGCAGTTACAGAGCTGTGCCTGATGGCTTCTGCCTAACACTTTTACTCTTTTATACTGTCAAAATCATTTTCCAAACTGCAACACAAAAATGTTATTGTAGGACTCAAAGGTATAATGACAAAGGTAATTATTTCACGCTCACTGAATGTATCGTGAGTATTAAAAATTGACTGAGCTGGAAGAAGAAATGTAATGCAAGTTCATCTCTTCTTAACTCTATTTTTGGACAAAAATAAATGCCTGAAAAACGTGTGCCTGGTCAGCTCTGGTGACATTTTGATAGTATGAGGAATCTCTCAGGGAACAACTGGTAAATTTAGTTTGGAATTAAGATCTCTCTCCTCCCTGAGGTGTTTCCAGCACAGATTCTGTTCTGAACCAGGGCTATTTGGCCTCTCTGCTTCTTTTTCTTGGCCATGACAGACAGAAATCTGAAAGGGCTGACAGGAGGAGGTTGTCAATTTGAGAGATTCCCATTCAGACTGAAGTGCACTAGAAGGGAATGGCTGACCCAGGATTTCTCCAGTTTCCTTGCAGAGGGCTGGGAGTCTGACAGCCTGGAATATAACCATGAAAGAAACCCAAGAAAACAGCCCTAGAGAAATAAAGGATAGAAATGTGGATGTTCGATCATGAGTTTATCTGATGGAGTGGAAAACAGCACAAAGAGACATTATTTATTTGAAGTAGATCCTGTTCTGCCCTGCCCATTCCTGTGTCCTTCTGGGAGCCTACTCACAGCCCCAAAATCCTCAGGGCTGAAGGTGAGACGAAGGCCAAAGCCTCAAAATGCTTGCTGGGAATTGTCTAGTAGAATTCCTGTGTGCATCACTTGTGTTCAAACCACATTCCTAGACCCACATGTACACTCTAGGAATGCACCCACAGCTTTTTCCTGAACACAGGAGGGGAAGGAGGATTTGCTTTGCCTAATCTGAGGCAGATGCAGTAATGAAGTATTTAGGAGCATTATCCATTCTTACTCACAAGGCTGAACAATGCTGCTGCCTAAGCACATGCCTGGGAAGGCATTTCTCAGATCCTGGCAAGGCTCTCCCAGTTCAGTAATTTGAAAAAAAAGTGCAATGTTTTTGGCAGTCTGCCACAGCCTTGATAAATAATCCACTGTCCCTGAGAGTTGCAATACAGCAGTTCCCTGAAACTCATTTCAGCCCAGAGCCTTCCTGTCCTGTAAACACTTTCACTGGTCTTGTTGGTACACGGTATGAATTAATTATTCAAACACAGTTGAAGCTTTGCATTTCACCAAACAGTTAGGAATATAAACATTTTTAAAGCTGGTTCTGTGCCACAGTTCCAGCTGCTGCCACAGCTGCAGAGGAATCTGGAGTGACAAGAGTCACCTCACGCAGAGATTCTCCCGTTTGCCCTTTGCCAGGGAGATAACCACACACTCTGGGCAGGGCTCGTGCAAAGTGTGCAAAGCATATGGTGCAGAGGTTCCTCTCCTCACTCAGGCAGTTCAATTTTCCAAGGCTGGCTGCAGTCTGAGATGCAGGAGATGCTGCACAGGTCAGACCAAGCCCCTGTGAGGCTCTTCAGGTACATCCACACCTCTCTGCTGGTTAAAACCAAAAAGAGTTTTCTGCCTAACTCCTGACTCCTTTCTGTTTTCCAGTTCATTCCCTGCTCATTTCCCAAGTTCTTTTCAGGGGAAGAGTTTATGTTGATTGCAGTGTCACGTATCCTCCCCAGAAACTCTGCAGGAGCCCCAGGTACCAGCACAGGCTCTGCAGCCAAAGGAGGATTCAGGACACTCGGCAGAGGATCTGCAGTGCAATCTGGGGGAGGTTGGCAGCACGAGGTACTGGAGTAAAATTGCAAGAGTTTGTAAATTAATTTTAGTCACATTGGGCACCTTGCAAACATAAACAGAACATCTCCAGAGCTGCAGATGGAGGAGGGATGTGTTACTCTTCGCTCCTTCGATGCCACGGCGAACACGACACAGACGTGCAGGAGCTCAGGCAGGAGCTCTCCTGGATATTTTTCAGCAAGGACAAACAAAGCAGAACAGAAGAACTTGGTTCTGCCCATGCACACACAAAAAACTCACAGAAAACTCTACAAGGAATGGAGCTAAAGGAAAGCTTTTCTCCAAATACAAATGGCTGAGGATTTCTTTAATGGTTAAGGGTGAGAGTAAGATGTCTAAATTTAATCCCCTCTGTGCTGCAAACCTCCTGTGAGCTAATGCAGGTGATCCCAGGTGGGACCCTGCTGACAGAGCATCAGTGCCAGAATTCCCTAAGGTTCCCTTCACAGTGAATTGGGCCCTAAGCCACAATTGAGACAGACACCATTTATCCATGCACCTTAAGCTGGGCAACCACATCTGCTGAAATGCATCTCAGCTGGCAATAAAGGGAGGATAAGGTGATTAAATTGACATGTTACCTCAAGCGAAGCAGGTTAGGAAATCTTCAGCATTCCTTGGAAAAAGGCACCAAACCCAGATATCCCTAGGACAGAGACTGAGGACCTGCTCCATGTGCTCAAGGAGAGCTGCACCAAGAACTTTGAGACACACCTGGACAGCAATTCTGAGGCTTTTAGCTAATTTCTGTCTGGCAGAGCCTTCATTTCACTGGGGAACTGCAGGAGATGCTCAGTGCTGCAATGCCAGTGCACGTGTGTCCCAAACCAGGGCTTGGAGAAAGCGTGTGGATCACGTTTTGCAAGGCATGCAGAAGGGTTCTTCCAGTGGAAGGGGATGGAATGCAAGATGAGAGGAGCATGGAAATGTGGATTGTGGAGTCTAGTCCCCTGCAAAAAGACAAAAACTTTAGGTTTTCTAGGACCAGGAGAATAATTTGCCATCCATATTTTTTTTCAAAGAGTTTTGCTCCTCTCTCTGTTTACAGCTCTTCCCGAGCAGATGGCATTTTGGTAATGTATGCATCAGGTGAAATTGTCTGATGAATAAATTCTGTGAATAATCCTTGGTCACGGTTTGGTTTTGAAAATTCTGACCTTTCAGCCATGTAGATATTTCAGTTGTGGTTATAAGAAAGGCATTTAGCTTTCTGGTTTGTTTGGGAGGGGAGAGGTGAAAGGTGCTGTGAAGCTGAAATGCCTTGTGCTGCTGACAGCACTGCTGACTGCATGTGGTGCTGGAACTGCCTCCCAAAGCCAGAGGAACCGATAGAACAGGACTTCAATGTCAACAGTCAAAGGCACAGAAGGAAAAGCAGCCACAGGCTGTAAAAGAAATGAAAGTGGGATTAAAATTTTTCTCTGCAGCAATGCCAATTCCTCAAGGAGCACCAAGTAGCAGATTTGCTCTGGGAATCCTCAGCCAGATCACCATGCACTCAGCTTATCCCTACTGAGAAACTGCCAGTGCACTCCTTGTTACCTTCAAGGGCATGGGTAGCACTTGCTTCCCACATGAATCCTGTGGGATATGGCTGAGACAGTGCACTCCTTGTTACCTTCAAGGGCACGGGTAGCACTTGCTTCCCACATGAGTCCTGTGGGATATGGCTGAGATGTGCCTGAGGAGTAGAGACCTCCATTTGCCAGGACAGATTTGATCCTGGCTGCAGCTGACTCCTCAAACCCATGTCCATGAAGTCCTTGACCCCACCTGAACCTGCCAGGCAGGAGTCCCAACGAGATGGTGAGTTCTACAGTGAGCACCAAGCAAGTTGCAGGACACTTACATTTACACTGACCATGCAGTAACAATGATTTTCAGTCATTGTTGCTCAAAAGTGGATTTGAAAACTGCTTACTTGCAATGGATAGTCCTGTGGTCTGTCTGTCTCTGTGAGCTGCTCTTGGTTTCTGGATGGTAATGAGATCCTGATCCAAATAGCACAGTCAGGGGTGATTTATTAAATAGCAAAAACCTCTGCATTAATCATCTGGGGTGGTAATGAGTTCTCCTTTTGTGCCTCTTCCTGAAAGGATTGGTGCAGTCTGGTGGGCAATCAGAACTCACAGGAGTATGGACTGGTAACTGGGATAACTGGAAGCCTCCCCTGCCCCGAGGCATGGCCACACTGGCTACAGCCAGTCCTGGAGCTGTTTGGCTAATCTTCCCTTTAAATCTTCCCTGGGCAGATTTACAGCCTCCTGAGACTCCAGCTACTGGCAGGGTAAGAGTTTTGTCTGGTTTGTTTTCCCCCTGATATCTAAAGTAACCTCCCTAATTGCACTTTAGTAAATTGCTTTTTATCCCATCATTTGCGGTCACAGAACAACTGTTTACTGTCATCTTTATAAATGCGTTTATACATTTGAAGACAGTTGCCATGTCCTTACATTGTGTTTTCTTTTCCAGACCAAGTAATAAATTCCAGCTTTCCTCACAGCTTACATTTCTAAGCCTTTTACAGTTCGGGTTGCTGTTCTCCTATCTGGTTTGCCTACATCTTTCTCTGAGAGCCTGAAACTGGCTGGAGTGCTCCAGCCCAGCCTGGCGAGCGCTGAACGAACAGAAACGATGCTCTCTGATGTCTCAGCGCTGCCTGCTGCTCGAGCTGCGACCCACCGCGGCCCCGACGCCTCCTCTGCGCCACTTTCGCCTCGTTTGCCATGGGATAGTCCTTCCTTGGGGCACACGACGGAATCTTTTCTCCTAGAGCTTCAAAGTGCTGAGTTCAGACAGGCTCTGCAGTGTGACAGGGTCTTTTTAAATCTCAGCTTTGCACTGTGATGGAATCACTGCAAATGGTATAAAAGTGCTTTCCATTCCATCACCCGAGTTATTACAGAAAACACTGACCAGAACTGTTCACGGATTATTTCCTGGAAGACTCTATTTAACATCCCCTTCCCCTCAGACAGCAAAGACTTTTAAAATCCAGGCTTTCATTAACAAGATTGTCACAGACCATTCCACAAAGCCAAAACTCCGGCGCACGGCGCTGTGGTCAGGAAAAGCTGCAGGGGAAGGCTGAGAGCCTGCTGAGGAACCTTTACAGAGTCAACTAACGATCGTGTGCAGTAGGAGGGGAAAGCAGCCCAGGCTGAGCCCCAGTCCCTGACAGCCCCGTACACAACTGCTGTGCCACAGCCACGGCTCAAGGATTTCAGCACGACTGGCGCTGTGTGCCCACACAATTCTGAGCCACAGTCCAATTTACTCTAGGAAAAACCAGGGGTCTCTTGCTAAAATTACCACGGTATAGATTTTTCATTTGTATTACCATAGCAACAAAGGACCTGCTTCAAATGAGACCCCGGGTGAAGTGCCCAATGCCCACAGGGAGAGACAAGCCTTGTCCCTCTGGGCTTAGGGGTGACAGTCACCACCCTGCACGGAGCTGTGTACATCACCTGCAGGACATTCCCTCCACGAGCAGTGCCTCGGTAGGGAGGAGAAATCAGGGGCCAGAAGTATCTGCACGCACGGGGGGACACAGCACACGGGATAGGGATGGTTCAGACTCAGGGGTCTGTGACAGAGCTTGAGCCGCTGCCGTGCCCTTATCCCTGGCACTGAGACTTAATTCACTGCTTTAAAACAGAGTTTAAATCCACAGAGTCATTTCCACCCAGACGGCAAACAAATTCATTAAAAAGTAGAGGTACGGAATATTCTTCTCCACGTCTCCGGCAATAAATCAGCGTGC
>NW_008669790.1:28780-34770 GCF_000695815.1 Acanthisitta chloris | reverse complement strand
GGAGGCGGCACTGGCCCAGGCTGCAGCCCCAGCCGGGCAGGCCGTGTCGGGCATCGCCCTAGGGTTGTGTCCCCGCAGAGGCCGTGGGGAGGTCAGGACCTGCCATTTCCCATCTCAGGTTTTTCTGTTTGAAGCCTCTCGAACTTCGCTGCGACACGGGTGAACCCAGACACAGTGTGCCCGCGCGGTGCCCACTGCAGAGCTGCTGTGACATGTGGTGGCTCACAGGCTCCATCTCACTATTGGGGAACTAATACCTGCCCTTGCTGTTGGGGTTTATAAACATATTAAATACTTTTTTAATTGTTGGTCACAGAGCAGGCAATCAATAGTGTCAGGCGTGCCAAACTCACTGTTGACATTCAGCAGAGCCAAAAGAACTGGTGAGAGATAAGGGCTTCCTGTCAGCAGTGCCCGTGCTAATTCATATTCAGACATTGTCATGTGCCGTGATAAATGAATTCCTTGAACTATATTGATATAGTAGGTTAAACATTGAAAAAGTTTGGCTGAACTTTGACTTTAAGTATTCATTAAAGCTAATTATGGATTTTATGACTACATGAATTACAGTTTCTGTGTCATCATTGGCAATTTATTTTAAATATATTTAAAGCAATCTTTGTATATTAAATATCACATTTAGTGAGGTAATGCAGTAAATGTTTACTCTGTGCAGTAATTAAACTCTTATTCAGCTATTTCCTTTATGCATTAAATCTCCACAGCTGAAATGGCAGACTTTAAAAAGACATTATGCCAATTAGCTGTTAAAGAAAATTACGGCTGTTTAAATCTTCAGACTTCTCTATTATGAAAGGAATTGTGTTTTTAATAATGCCAGATGTGTAATCCATCAGAACCAATGTGTTTATCTTGCCCTCAGTGCCATTTTCCCAGATGAGTCTGTCAGGATGGAACAATGAGAGGAGTGCCCAGCACCACAGGTGGTTGTGACCCGAGCCAAGCATGATGTCTGCTGAAGGGACAGGGTGCCCGTTCCTTTCTGCACAGTGCCCTTCAGGGCAGACGCGAGGCTCTGTGGGGAACGTGCTCACCCTACGTGAGATGCTGCTCCCTGTGCCCACAGCTGAAGTGCAGGTCTGCACGCAGACACGGTGGGAACAGGCAGGACTTCTGTTGGGCCGGAGAAAACACTGCCAGTAGCGGCATGGCCTGAGATAACGCCCGGCCTTTCCTGGGCTCCTGTGTGTCCCCGCCAGGGCCAGGATGTGTTTGCCTGATCAAGCTGGGAGGTCCGGGGGGGGCTGCAAGGGAAACTTTTCCTGTTCTGCCTGCAGGGTTTTGTCTGCTGGTCTGACTGTTGGATTTTAGCAGTGTTAAAGCCAAGCTGTTTAGTTACGGCTAAAAGGCGAGGCAGCAGAACAATCAGTTTTATCATCTGTGTTTCTAAGAACTTGGACAAGCTAAAAATAAGCATTGTTCATGACTGTGCCACCTGACTTTCTGGTTTTATGCTGTCTGGTGGTTTAGTTGGGCGGCCATATATATTCATGCCTATTTACAATGCTTAAACTCCTTTGGGAAGCAAAACGAGCCACAGCAGTGACTGTGTGATATTTCCTCATGGCCACGGGTGTTCCTCTGAACTGTGTATGTACTCCTGAGAGCAATGGGGCACCTCAGACTGATGAAGCCCTTTCTGTCATGTCAGCTCCTGACTTTATGGTAGGGTGGGAATCATAGAATGCTTTGGGTTGGAAGGACCTTAAAACCCAACAAGTCCCACCCCTGCCATGGGCAGGGACACCTCCCACCAGCCCAGGGTGCTCCAAGCCCCATCCAACCTGGCCTGGAACACTCCCTGGGATGGAGCAGCCACAGCTGCTCTGGGCAACCTATGCCAGTGCCTCAGCACCTCACAGGGGAGAATTTATTCCCAATTCACCTGGCTCATCAGTCCTGGGAATTACATGTCCTGTCCCATTGACCACCTGAGGCCAACAGGTAGGGCTGGTCTTCCTGAACTCCTAGACACTTGTGGTGATTTTCATACAGATACAGACCCAGGGGCTGGCAGGTGGGCCTAACAAGAACTTTTGGATCTGAGCCTGAGTTATTTGAGTAGAGCTCAGTATTTAACTGAGCCATTGGGTTGAAGCACCTACTTACAGGTAGGGTAGAATTTGCAGTAGCACAAAGTCATCCATTTCAACAACCCTTAAAGTGGAACAAACAGTAATTTTCTCTCTTTACATTTGAGATGTTTAAAAGTTGAGCTGTCTGGGTGGTTTATAATCTGTAATGTGTTCCTGTGTTGTATCATTTAGATACTGTATGTGCTGCTGCTGTATGCGCCACTGCTGCTTTTTCCAAAGGATATTAGAATTGTAAATAAGAAAATAAAGTTCTAGACTTTAAATTAATCTCATTTAACTTTATTGTTAAACTAGCATTTTATGAGAAATAAATTGAATTAGCATAATTGCCTCAACAAAAGGGCCTGGGCATTAGGCCCTGGAAGGGTTTATTAAGGTACATGTCATTGTGTTAGTGCAGGGAATTATAACTGTGCTCCATCACTTTTACAAGTTCACATTTGTGTACCTAAACCTGATTAAGTCTGTAACAATGTGGAAGATAGCGATAGCTGTGATTTCCATTCCATTATAGTCTTGGTTCTTTCCAGTGGAGTGTTTGGAGTTGCACAGTCCAAGCCTCTCTTAATGTTAGTGGTTTCAGTTCCTGAACCTGGATGGAGTTACTTCATCACTGTCACAGACTCATTGTGCCCGAGTAGTTGCTGAAACCCAACTTTTGCTGCATGAGTCTTCAAAATGAGTATTGAAAATTGAGATTAAAACTGTAAGAAGTCAAGCAACGAGCAAATCACAACACTCAGAAATGAAGCTGTAGCCTGAGCATGAGTGGCAGTACTGGTTTTACTAGAGTTATGATACCTAAATAAGACAGGTTTTAGAGTATCTGAATTCTTCTTGGTTTGCTTGTTGATACGTTACACAGAGAAGCTTCAGAGTTCATAATCGTGTCACCTAGATTTAAATTGTCACCTCTCTTTGGCAGTATTTGTGCCTGTTTTGGATAGGTCACTATTTCCAAATACTTGTTTTTACTGTCTCAGATTTCCGACTCAGCTGTGACATGGGGAATTCCCATGAGAATAAAGGGGAAAAGGTTACTGTGAAGGTGGTCAGACCCTGGAGCTGCAGCTCAGGAGGAGAGGCAGACTCCAGCCCAGGAGAGGCTGCCTTGAGCAGCCGGGCCTGGGGCAGGGGTTGGACTGGAGACCTCAAAGGTGTCCTGGATCATGGGAAAAAGAAAAGCTCCCTCAGAAAGAGCATTTAGATGTTAGAGGTGGTGTGGAATGGCCACGTGTCACTGACGTACCCCAGCATTTCCCATTCTAGGATCCCTTTTTCATTTGCTCTGAAATTTTTTGGACTTGAGGCATTTGGGATGATATTTCCCAGATGCTTGCTGAGTCTCCTTTTTTCCTTCTGAAGGCCATGTAAGAAGCTGAAATAAAACTGTATCCTTATACCAAGCTCTTAAAGAGTATTATTATGTAGCAGAGTGTTATGTTCACATGTGTCAGATTTTGCCCAGTGCACTGAAGCAAGAGAAGGACCAGCTGGAACTCTCAGGGGGTAGTGGTTCTGTCTCCTACCAGGATTTATTCTATCCTGGCCATGTTTCCTTGTTGCAGCACTGTTAACCTTGAGTCCTTCACAGGAGTGTCTCCTGCAGCTCCTCATTTGCCTCTTCCATGCTGTGAAAAAGAGCCCAAGGGCCTGAAGGAGCTGCCTGGGGCACAGGGACGTGGTGCTCGTCAGTTAAATGTGTGACAGTGTTTTCTGCTGGATGGACTAATATGTCAAGGAGATGGGCAGGACCTCATGTTTGTGCTTTTGACAGATCAGCAAATGTTTAATCTGTGGATGTGCAGCATCTCATAAATAATGCAGCAGCCACTGAACCAAGCACTGCTCTGCCGAGAGAGAGCAAGAGGCGGAATGGAACTAAATCATCATTTCGGCTGTTCCTCTCAGCCAGAGTTTATCCAGTGGCAGGCTGCTTTTGTCTCAGCTTCTGCCGGCTGCTTCAGATGTGTTTAAAGGCTCATCAGGTTCTCATTTAAAATTCATAAATTCTTTATATTCCACTAGAAAGTCTATTTACACCACTTTTTCCTTTCTCACTTGAGTTTCATTTGCTCTCTTCTAATATGTAACTTTCCTCTTGTTAACTGGAGGAAAGCAATGTATGACATGACTGTGGAGAAGTCAAGTGCAAGTTAGAAAACTGCAAACTTTCCCTTGTTCCTGTACCACAGGCTCCAAAAGCTTTGGTTTTGCACTGAAAGTGAGGAGAAATTGTCAGGGGTTTATAACAGCACGGGGAGTTGTACTGGGGGCTCGTTTGCCACCAGTCTTGTCCTTCCGTGTGCCTCCACCTGGCAGCGCTGCCCAGGCGGTGGTCAGCTGCTAAGGCTGAAACTTCAGAGGAGCCACAAAGGAAATGAGTATTTTTATAGCTCTTAGAAAATTTAAACATTAGTAATTTTATTTATTATTGTTTAATTCCTTCTATGTTTTTTTCCTATTTGGAAAGCATCATGCTCTTTTGGTGTCAGTTAGCCATAGTAGGTATTTTTATAATTTCATTTTTATTGTTGTTTTTTACAGGCTCTAGGAAGTTTTTACTTTCTTCATGAATCTTTGAAAAACATCTACCAGTTTGATTTTAAAGGTAAGTGAAGGAATTAAGTATTATTAAGTATAAGTTGGCTTTATACACCAAGGCATCCTCTTTTGTGCTGGTGGTGCCTCGCAGTGTTTCCATGTGACACTGACTCCTGTGTGATGCGTGCAGGTCCCGTGGAGGCAGGCATGGCTCTCCTTACCTCTTATAGACCTCTGAAAAGTCAGTGGACTGGCCACAGGTTGCAAGCTGGAGCATTAATCATTCCCCTGGACCTTTGGGTCCACAGAGATCCCTGCGGATTTCTGAAGAGCTCTGAATGGCCTCAGGGTTCTTCCATGTAGATCAGATACAGGACCAAGACCTTAACTGTCCAACAGGGTGGTCATTTTGCAAAGCAGCTGAGGTAGATTTATGGCTTAAATTACTAGGGATCAGAGCAGGTCAGTAGGAGGGTGGCACTGTTTTAACCCACACTGATCCTCCAGGTTGGAGGTCTTGCTGTGCCTCACAAGTTTAAAAGTCATGCTAGGCTATGTACATTAAGTACTGGAAATAAGCATTGAAAATTGCTTAGTGCTTCCTGAGGTGAATATGGGAAAGATTATGTAAAATTTATGTTATTTCAGTTGGAACTGTGTATATTTAATAAAAAAATCTCCTCAGCTTCATTTAGCTCACTGAGCTGAGTCGCATTAATACTACATCTAGCATCCCATTAATTCGAGTCACTGTGGAAATGGTGGTAAGTATGGAGAGAACTAATAGTCTTAATTATATAGATTCATTATTTTTGTTCTTGGCAGAGACAGATTCTCTCTGCTCTTGTAATTGAGGGTACAGGATCACCCTGCCCTGAAATATCTGAGCAATAGTTCTGTGTTTATAGCAGTTGAAGAGTTAGCCAACAGAAATCCTGCTGTCACCACTGCTTTCGTTGCTGAAGGAACATGTTTGCTCTAATGCCACAGGCAGCAATTCCATATCTGACAGAGCTCTCGGGGACACAGCAGTGTCAGCACTCCTGAAAGAGCTCCAGAGCAGAGCAGCTCTGCAGACACTCGGCCAGGGGCTGCGAGCATGGTGGGGACGCTGGGGGCAGCTGAGGCCCAGGTTTCCCCGTGCCTGGGTGGAACAGGCTGCTCCCCGGTGCTGGGGGCTCTTTATGCACTCTGCCGTGTGAACGGCTTTGTGTGCTGAGGACAGGTGAACTGTGTCTGCACACTGAGCCCTCAGCTGCATCCCTCCAGACTGCAGGACCAGCGGCTCCCGCTCAGTGCTGGTCAGGCGGGAGATGTCCTGCTCCC
>NW_008669790.1:10647-28750 GCF_000695815.1 Acanthisitta chloris | reverse complement strand
GGAGCTTTAATGATTAATGTATTTATTTCATTGGGTTTATTAATTGTTGATTGGCAGCTCATTCACTGCTGTACAGCTTCTAAGAGAAAATGTAAGAATTAAAAAGAAGTGAGGAAAAAGTGAAGGGGAAAACAATCGATAAGAAAGCAATAAGCAGATACTTGTTCCGGAAAATAAATACTTTAAATGAGCAGTGCTTTGTTTTGCTTGGCAAAACCTCAGCAGAGCCAGCTGGGATGTGAACCATGCACATCAGCATGAGTTTGGCCCAGGCATCATTTGGAAGGAAAAACTCCTAATAAAACTCCAAGGAAGTGGGTAAATTGGTGTTGTAAGTCAACTGCTGTTCTCAAAATGCAGGGCAGAATCTGTCTCCCAGTGCAGGGTTTGTGAAATATGGCCCTGAAGACTCCCATCGTTCAGGGGAAATGTAAAATTTGCCTCTTCTCTCATGACTATTGATGTTTTCACAGTGTATTAAGCTCTTAAATCAGAGGAAAAATCCAAATGGATACAAATGTTCTCTGCACGAAAATCATTATGAAATTCTAGTTCTACTCAAAAACATGCAAAAAGGGATGTTTATACACAATTTGATATTCCTCTAACATCACTGTGGCTTTTCAGAATTCACAGTTGGATGTGACCGAATACAGACTTTGGGAAAAAAATGATTGGCTCTGTTTTTCAGACCTCAGGAAGACATATCTGAGTTTTAAAAAGAGAACAGTTTTCTTCTACCACCTCACGTATTATTGCTACAGCACAGAGGTGTTGAACTGTTTTCACAGTGGTCAGAAGCCTAGAAGCTTGCTTACAATGGAAACTAGTGCCAAGCTGTGTGTTCGCCTTCCCCCAAGGGAGGGGTTTGAGGCCAGTTCCAGTCTAGCACTTTGATTTCCAGGCTCTTGTTCTCCGGTGTGAATCGGAACAGAGTTCAGCTGGGAGAAGCTGCACTCCGGCATCCGCTGCTCCGCACCCGTGTCAGCACCGCGGGTGACTGGGAGGTGCCTCCTTGTGCCTCTTCTGCCAAGTGCTGCCTTTGTTGAGGTTCTCTCAGCAGGAGCCTTCAGTCCCTGCAGTTCTGCCAAGCCTTTGCTGTGTCCCATATGACATCGGGAACACCCTGCTGACACTGTTAAACTTGCTGATCCGTGATCTACTCAGGATGATGCCGCATCAGTTTATCAGGGTGTTTGTTTAGTCCTCCTGAGGGAGCCAGACCTCAGTGATTGGCACGTCAAGAATATGCTTTTTTCCCCCTGAAGACATACTGCTATAGTACAATAAATGCTTCCTTGGGTTATATGAAACATTTCTTCTAGGCAACTTTAGCTGATAGGTTTTTGTACTGCTTGGTGTTTTCACCAGATACCCAGTAGAACTGGATAGTTCAGGGCTTTTGATAATAGTTGGTTTGGAGTTTTTCTGCATCATTCCCAGTCAAAACTGAATCCACTTGGGTAGGTCCAGTGTACATTGCCCTGATCAGGAGAGAGATCAAGTATGAAGTGTGGACCCAGAAGCACAACCTCTTGGTCATGAGCTGAGTTAGATCCACAGGAGTCTGTGATGCTTCTGTTGGTGTTGAAACCATTCATGAGAGACATTGAAAAGCGGTGAGCATCACCACTGAGTCTCTTGTACGAAGCCAGCACCCATTGCAGTTGTAAATCCCCGTGCCAGCCTCATGGCCTGAAGGAGGTGAGAGGCTGCAGGGTCCCAGAGCAGCTGGGGTGGGATTCGAGTCAAGGGTGTGCAGACACCAGGTTCATGGTTAGAGCTCTAACACTTCATGGGGCTCTGGTTAGTGGAAACAACAATACACGTAACTCTGTAGCTTCAAGGTGTCTGATATAAACAGGTGTGTTTGTGTCTGCTTTAGTGGTTTCTGGTTCTCCCCGGAACAGCTCAGTGCTTGCACATTTTTTATAAGACCCTGTTTGGTTTGCCAGCTGTTTTGCAGATGTCAGTGCTTTGCTAGTGAGTGCAGGAAGTTGCTCATAGCATTGAGGTTATGTATGTTAATTTTGTTTTATCTCTCTTCCTAGCTAAGAAGTATAAAAAGGTGACTGGGAAAGAAATCTACTCTGACACTTTAGAAAGCACGCCCATGCTGGAAAAAGAGAAGTTTCCACAGGATTATTTCCCTGAGGTAAGTACAGTCCTGTGGAGCATTCTTTCATACTGGGTTTGATTCTGGCTTGCCCTGGTCACTTGCGCAGCTCCTCTCAGTGCTGTGAATAAGGGCAGAACAGAGTCTTGGGATTTTGTTTCTTTGCCTGTTGTTTTCTCAACACCTGTAATCCATGTTTTAAGTCGTGGCGTGGATGTACTGAGCTGCCTGGCAGTGCAGCAGGTGCCAAGCAGCGCTGTGAGTGCCATGGCTGCAGTGCTGAGCACTGATGGCAGGGTGAGCGCTGCCAACTCAGGTCGTGGCAGCAGCACAGGGTGTGGACTGCTCATTGATACTCGGGGAGAATTATTTCACTGCTTGTGTTTCATGGCAAAGCTGTAACTTGCTCAGCATCATTTATCGCCCCCTTACATCAACAGTTCTGCACAGTCTTGGAGCCATGGTCGAGTCTCAGGGCTTTCCCACATGGCTTTGTGGAGTGGGGATTGTGTTTGTTCCTTGTGGGGGTTCAGGGATCAGGTGTTCCCACGTTTGTATTAGCAGCAGCAGCAGCTTCTCCATTTGATACACCCTCCAGCACTGCCTTCGTGGCAGGATTTGGGGATCCAGAACCTGGGGAGCAGCTGAATTCCTTTGGAGGCTCTGACACCCTCATGCTGGTCCCATTCATTCCAGTGCTTGAAATGACTTGAAAGCACTGTGTTCTAGTTGTCAGGGACAGTGTTTACCTGTAGGAGGAACAGACAGGAAAAGAGAAAGTCCACAAACATGCACAAACCCCTGAAGCACGTTGAAAGCTGAGTTCTGTTCCTGCCCTCAGCACAGTTCCTGGGAGCAGTGTTGCAGCCAGACCCGTGGAACGGGGTGGGGGATTCACCCATGCTGTTGCAGAGCTTTGCATGGAGGGAGAGGAAAGAGATCTGTGCTCGCCAGGGCTGCAGTGATGCAGAGAGCGGCAGCTCTGTGACCTGCCGTGCTCACCTGGCCTGGACCAAGCCAGTGTATTTTCACATCACTTGGAAAGTTAGACAATAATCCTGATGATTTTTAGACTGTGCTGTTTCTGCCTGGGGCTGGAGACCAGCGAGGCTTTCAAACACAAACAGCGGCAGCAGGAAACAGCAGGGACATTGTTGTGGTTCTCACGTGCATGTTGCTATTTCTAAAGCTAGCATTAATCTTGTTATCACCTGTTTTCTTCCTAGACAAGCATTGGTAATAACAGTGCCAATTAAAAGGCACAAAATAAAGTGTATCTTGGGAACCTGGGCTGACCCAGCACTGTGTCTGCCTGGACATTGTCCTGACATGCTCTCATGTTTTAGCCAGACCTCTCACATCACATTTACAATTTTTTGTGTGAGAAATGGTTTAAGACCGATTTCTTTTCTTTTTATTACTGCTGCTTAAGGATGATCTAAAAGTAATTATAATGATTGAGGCATAATGCAATTCAAAATAATTACAACCCACTGCATATAAAACTAACAAAACTTTCTGCAGTGATTTATGGGTCCTCTTGGCGAGCATAAGCCTCAAATGATGCCTCTGGGAGCAACACTCCAGATAATGTTAGACCATTCTAAAAAAAGCAGATTTGTGTAGTCTATCAGGCCTGAGTAATTTTTTTTCCCCATAGTGAGAAATTGGTTGTTACCATAGATCACAGATACTGCTCAAAGCTCTTATGAAAGATGAATTAATTTCACTAATGCTTTAATGCAAACCTTTCATGGAGGAGGCTGTATGGTGATAACCTTACTGCGGTCGCTCCTTTCTCAGTGATGATTTATGTTGTCTTTTAGTAGATGAAACTGCCTGTATTCACAATCCATCTGCTGGCTAAAGGAATCCTATTAACAGGGGATCTGAGAAGAGAGTTAATACTGTAAGGTGAAAGATGTGGTATCCCTTTCTGGGACGTGAAGTAGGAATATTTTTTTCCTATTTTAAAATGTAGATCCCTCTCTGAGAGCATAGAGATCACCTATGTCACCTCCACCTGGTTTTATGCTGGCTTACAGGTGGTGGAGCAGCTAGTGACTATTTGTTAAAGTGAAAATAAAGGTTGTTGCTTTGAAATCTGCAATAGGAAGCAAATTTCTCTTTCCTCCTTTCCAGGCTGTAGTTCTTCTTTATGTTCTGTTTCCAAAACTTTCCATTTTCCAAACACTGCATTTGGAAGCACTAAAGCACATCAGTGATCCAGACACATGTAGGGCACGTCACTCAGCTGCAATGTCTGTAAGGCTAAGGATGGATGTTTTTGTGTTGGAGGTGTTGGAGATGTTGAGGTCCAGCTCCTGGGCTGCACTGGGCCCAAAGCCTACTAACTTCTGCCGTCCTGATGCTAAACAGACAAGTCATTCGTAAGTGAATTATTTATTGAAGTTAAAGGAATTAAGTCGCTGTGTTCAAGTTCTGAGTAATTAAAGGTGGCTTACAGGTTACCAGTTACACAACAAAACAGGTGTCAGTTTATGGTCCAGAGGCACAGGTGTCCCTGCTGTGTTCAGCCTCGGCTGGGTGACATCCTCCAGTGTGAGCTGAAACTCCTGCCTGGTCTCCCATGCTGACTTCTCCTCAGGCCAGGTAAAAGGCCCAAACCCTCATGGTTCTGTAATCCACTTGTTCCTTTGTGGCAGTGACCCAGACTGGAGCATTACACAGAGCTGCTGACTTCACATAGTTACAAAAGCAACTGACCTGAGGGAAGAAAGGAAGTAATTCTGGGAGAGAAACTTTATTCTGCATAGTTTTTATGGCAAGTCCTCACAACACAGCTGTCTCCTGACTAGTTAAATACTGAGCATCCATGAGCACGCGGAACACAGAGTCCTGCGTGAGGCTCTGAGGAGGAGGAGCTCTCGCCACAGCGAGGAAAGCCTGGCAGTGCTGGGCGTCTCAGTGCCCTGGTTGTCCTTGCTATCAGCCTTTGGCTGATTCCTGTTCCAGGTTTCCCTCCCAGCCGTGGTGTTCCTTTAAGAAGCTGCAATTACACCACAGTCATTGCCACTTTAATATGTCTTTCCTTCATGCCCTGCTTTGTATGGTTGAATAAACCCTTGCTGGGTCACTATTTAATTTGATATGGTCCCTCTCAGTAAAATGATGGGGAAAAGATGAATTAAGGCTCTGTGCTGGTCATTATCAATCATGGTTTGTGTGCATTACTTATTGCTCACAGTGCTTTTTGACATTAGCCCTCTCTAACCTCTCTCTTCATGTTAATGCTGTCTGGAGGTCCTTTCCTCCGATGTAGCGGGGTTATTTATGTAGGTGGTGGTTCTGGAGGGTTTTGAAAGGTCAGCATGGTCTCCTCAGAGACTCAGTTCACAAAGGAAAGGCTGGTGGGATGCAACTGCCAGTTTTAAGACTGTGATTTTAAGAAATACAGTGTTTTGGTGAAAATTTCTGATAGGGAGGTGTCAGAGCTTCAGCTGCACTGGACAAAGTACACTGTTGGCAGAGCAGCCTCTGTACCTGCTGCTGCCCTCAAGCCTGTGTCCGTGCACCAGGAGCGTGCGAGGAGGCACCAAGCTGTGCTGAGAAATTGTGTTTGGCTGTGTCATGACATACAAGTTGTGTTTCAAATGCCCTTTCTTTGGCTGGTGTTAGACAGAGCCAGGCAGCAGTGCTGGGGCTGGGCACGCTGTACACTGGCACTGCTCGTGTCAGTGAGGTGTCAACAGCACAATCGCAGTATGGTCCTGGGGGTGCCTGGACCTGCATCCCAGATTACAGTCAGATTCCAGATCCTGCTGGAGAAGTGATCTTCCGTAAAGAAAAGTTCAGTGCAGCTGTTTTTGAGAGTGAAATGACAGAGCTCGCTTCTTTTGATTGAGGTTAAATTTGATCCAGTTTTGAATACTTCTAGCATTTAACTTTCTTCATCAATTTGCATTTGAATAAATGCTGACATCTCAACTGGTAAGGGTGCCCTCATGATCATCAGAGAAGAGACCTTACTGGATTGTGGGATTTGTGGTTCAGCGGTGGATCCTGGTAGGAAGTTTTAGAGTGTTTGGAGTGTTTGCCCCCTGCCAGCTGTGCCCTGACTGACGTGAATGGATGCTGGGCCTGCAGAAGAGGCTGTTTTTCACTGCTTAAAAAACCATTTGCAATAAATGAGATAGTTATTCAAAATATAATTAATATGGTGGTGTATGTGGTTGGCCTTAGCTGCGGTCACTGTGCTTGTGCCTGAGGAGAGGAGCAGGGAGGGGGATGGGAACCTCCTCGATCAGGGGTGGTCAGAAGACATGGGCCAGGTTGGACAGGGCTCTGAGCAACCTGCCCTAGTGGAAAGTGTCCCTGACCACCACAGGGGAGTTGAAACTGGATGATCTTTCAGGTCCCTTCCACCCCAAGCCGTTCTAAGACAGCCTGGTTCAGTTTGGTGAGGCTCCTCACCATCACAGGAGCATTTAGGACTCAGGACTGTCCTGTCACAGACTGAGGGATGGATACCCCCAGCCAGTGCCTCGGGACAGTGCCTCTGACAGAGGATGCCCTGCTGGGACCGGCACTTCATTCACAATAAGGAATCTCAGTCTTCTGCACCAGAATCATTGGCACCATTATTTAGGCCTGTGTGGTGCAATATTAATTCCCAGAGCACATTAGCCTTGGCCACATGCGTTGTTAACAGAGTAAATGGGATGCAGAACCATGTCTGTTTGAGGGAGGCTGTAATTTGTGGCAGTGGCTCAGGAGTGGTGCTGTAAAGCCCCTTTTGCTGTATCGTAAGTGCCAAGTGTGGGCACGAGCTGATTTGTGGCTTTCTCACTGACGGTGAAGTTTTGACGAATGTGATGTTTTACCATTATTTAAATTCCCCTTAACTTTTATAGAAATACTGGGTGGGTTGGCTCAGCAGGAGAAATGGCTTTCCAGCAGATCTCATTCATTTTCATTTGATGTAAATCTCTGATGGCATTTTACAGTTCAGGTGAAATTGCAGAAAAGACATTTGTGCATAGGCAGTAAGAATTTGCTGGTTTGGACTAAGCATAAATACAGTAGTTAAGCTTTTCTGTTTGATTATCTTTCATCTAGAAACAAGTGCCAGGGCTTGTATTAATTTCACACATAACTATAACTGCTGCAGGGCCAAAAATAGAAATAATCCCAGGATTTATGAACACACAATATCTGTTTGCAAGGTAGCTCAGTTTGTGTTCAGTGCACAATGGGTTGTAGCATATGGATGAGCTCTGTTTTGTTTTCTTCTCTGGGTCAGTACCTTTCACTTTCACAGTGATCCTTTGCCTAAGGTGACTAGTTCTTATTTGCTTATCTTTCAGTGCAAGTGGTCCAGAAAAGGTTTCATTCGAACAAGGTGGTGTATTACTGATTGGTAAGTTGCATTTTAAGTTGTTTCTGACTATGTGTGTATTTTGTGTGGGTTTGTTAACAACTCTTTCAAAGAAGGAATTTCCATGTGAAGATTGGTCTGCCCACAGAGCAGGTTGGTTCCAAACAGCTGCTTCGTGCTCTGTGAAGTGCTCAGTAAGCTGTAACGATGCTTAACCAAATGTGTAAATACTCACGTGTAGCATTAGTGTGGGACCATCCCGGTCTAAGGCATGATCACAGAGCTTGGTGCCTGTGCCCAGGGCCACAGGAATCAGTCTCAGCGTGGAGCTGACACTGCTCTCTCGTCATACCTGGTGCTGCCGCAGCCCTGCGGTGTCTCGCCTGGGCCAGGCACCAGGGCCTGGCTGTGTGCAGCCCTCGCATCTGCGGTTTCCAAGGAAAGAGCTTGTTCTCTAGGCACTCTTTAAGCCCAGCCCAGTTTCCACTGGTGTCAGCAGAGGGGGCCTGCAGCTTTTTTAAACCAGTTCCTGTATTGTTGTTATAGAAGCAGAACTTTTCATTTGTCGTGTTCAGGTTGGGATTCCCTTTTAAACCCCAAGGCATGGTCCTGTTCTCTGTGAGGCTGCTTATTTTCATCTGTGAGTGGAATGAAGCAGCTCTCAGCCCAGCGTTCCTGGTAGGGTCGGATGGAGGGGTACAAAGCAAGCAGCACCTCTTACCTGTATGCTCAGACTACTGAGCAACTGTCCCACCGAGCAGGACTTGGTTTAAGTTGGATGTAACCTCACTGCTGTCAGAGCAGAGTGGGTTCCTCATAAGATGTGCTGTGGAAAATCTACAGAAGGAACAAACACGTTTTGCTGTTGGGATCATCTGGCAGCCTCAGAGGTGGTGCTGAGGGCAGCAAACAGTCAGGTGGTCCAGGGGTTGGACAGCTTTGTGGTGTTAGACGTTCGATTGCTGCCTCTGGAGGAGGCAGTGCCAGTGAGTGCTGACAAGAGGTGTATCTCATAGCTGAGGCTGTTTGCCTCCTGTGTCTGAAATTGCTGTCTTTAGTAACAACGACAGTAGTAACAGTAGTAGTGTATATTGGGGGAGCAGCTGACTGTGCAAAACACTGTGCTTGGGAGCCTGGACATGTTCCTTGCCTTAACCCAAGGAGAGCTCAGTGAACTCACGGGCGGTTCAGATTTCCCTAGGCCTATATGGAAATCTGACCTTGCTTTTTCACCACTTAGTCACAGTTTTGTTCTTTACTGCAGATTTATGTTATAATCACCTATATGGATGTAAATGTTCAACACTTTTCCTTCCTTCTGTGGTTCTTTTATGTCTTAAAACTGTAAGTCTAACTTTGAAGTCCTGTGAGCATGCACGGGCTGACTTCGGATTGGTGTGTCTTTGTGCTTAAGCAGTTTGTGAGAACCGAAAAAGCAGCAGGTTTTCTCCTTTTGTAGACTTTTGTCCCAGAAATTGGGCAGGCAACTGTGGGTCATTGTAGGTTCATGTTAATTTTTCCAGGTCTGTATGGTGTGTCGTGGATATTTGGGTCAGATCACACACTCTGCTCGTGTCTCCCAAGGGTGTGTTGGGCAGTGAGGGTGAGGAGCCCCACGGCTTTTCCTGAGCCATGGTGGTAGTTCTGTGCCTGGAGTCATAATCCTGCAGTTACGATCTGCATGATCTAACAAGGTCTCAGATGTTTCTAATGAGAAGTTGAAGGGGCAAGTTACTGTGAACAATCTCTGGAGAATGGAAGTTAAATACTGTGGAAAATACAGTGGTTAGAAAATACACCTCACGAGGTCTGAGTGCATAATGTGACTGTTCAGGGTGTGATGGGTGTTTTCACCAGTCCGTGAATGTGAACACAGCTCTGTCCATTTTCATAATCATGCTAATAGGTCAATAAAAACATAGGCTGGACACTTGTGGTTAGTACTTTTGTGTGAGTCCTGGCAGGGAACTATTCACTTTCCCTGCCTAGGAAAGCGTCATTACAGAATGCACCTTATGCCAAAGACAGTGCGCTCCCAAAAACCCAGAAAAGTGCCCTTAGCAGAGAGCTGTCCTTTTTCCTCCTCTGTGATTCAGTGATCTGCCCCAGTTGAGTTTCTCTGTGAATCCAGATTTTCCACATCCATTATTCTCCATTAACTGATCTTTAGTGCAGACAAATTGCTAAGGAATCTTGGGACACCACTCAAGGTTTCATGTTAAGGATAAACGAAAGAGAACTGCATAACTACACACACCTTTATTTTGCCTGGTCTTTTAGTATCTTGACTCTAAGGAGAGGTACTTGTTTCTATTCCAGTAGTTCTCAGTGTTAGTGTTTTAATAGGTACAAGGCAGTGCCCTGAATGCACTGCAGTCTTAAATACAATTTGCATACATAGTTTGTATTTGGTAGGGAGGATGGGGTGGAGAATACACTTACAAAACATAGGTAGGGCACCAAACTTGGGAATGTTTGCCAGTGTATCAGAGGTCAGAATCAGCAGCCAGAACACTTGATATTTCAGAGGAAGTAGGATTGGAAGATCCAAGTCAGGGAATTGCACCAATACAAATTTGGGAAGAAATGACTTACTACCCTTGCAGCAGAAAAGGATCAAGGGAGAAGGAATTGAAGATGGCTCATTATTATCTTACTGTGATGTGTTAATAGACAGATCCTGTGAAGGACACGGAGGGGGAAGGCATGGTAATTATTTACTTGAGTGCTGCCAAGGTCTGTGATAAAGTGCTCTGTCTGGCTTTGAGTGTTGTGCTGTAGGTAGTCTGGAAAAAGGACAGGAGAGTCAGGAATGGTGGGAGTGTTTAAATAGGAAGTGAAAACATTTGGCTGGCCACATCAGGGAGGCTGTTTGCAGTCTGTCAGCCCTGCAGAAGGGGCAGAAATCAGTTTAATTTGCAGGAAAATAGATGATATGATGAAAGTTTGAGTTTAAGGACATGGTAGTTGTAGGTGAAAGGTCCTTCATAAGTAAGTGTTAAGAAAAAGCCAGTTTTAAGCACATGGGGTGGGCTATAGATACCTTCACACATGGGTTGAGCTGGTGGCATGGAACCCTCCCTGTCCTGCAGGGATTCTTTCTGATCCTCCTTCCGATAGGACTGGACATTTCGAGCTGTCATGTTCTGTAGTTATGTGCTTGCTGATATTTCAACGTGCAGTTTGGTGGGAATGCTTCACCTTCAGTGTGAGTCCACTGGAGCCAGGAGCCACAGCCTCTCGTGGCAGGTGACCTGTGTGTCTGACTGTGCTCTGGCTGTTCTCACTGCCATCATTGCTGTGTCCAGATCCGTCCCCCTCACGGTCTGGGGAATCCCCCCGAGCACAGCTGGGGGGGTGGGGAGGGGGTGTCTGCTCGATGCCTCTCTCAGCCAGAGCCTGTCCCCGGCGCTTGCTGGCACCCTGCAGGTGGGCTTGAGGGACTTTTCTGGCATACACAAGCCTGTGATTGTGGTCCCACAGGCACAGCCCGAGGGAAGCAGCCTGTGTCCTCTTCCCGACTGAAAGTGGTGTGTGTATTGACCAGTCTTATTGGCATTCTCCACAGAGGGACAGATAAGGAGTCACAGGGATGTGATTTAGCCTTTAATGTCAGTAACATTCTCCTGTCAGTAGCTTTTCATGTTAGTTTTTTTCATGTAATTTTTCATGTTTTCATGTTGTCTATTGCAAATTGTTGTTCACACATTCAGTTTTGGTTTGGAAATATTTTAGTCAGAGGGTTCTGCCTGAAGTCTGGACTTGTAACTGACAAGTAGCTTTCATTCTCATGTTGTGCATACTTTATGCAAAAGCCTTGATGGAGTCTTACCTGTGGATGAGCTGTCATAAGCCTAATGCTAGTCTTTGACAATTTTCTGATTATGATAGCTTAATCTGCACAATGCATGTGAGTCGATATTAAGGTAACATAAGAGAATACAGTAAGTGTTGTTATGTTGAATGCTTTGCTGATGCAACAAATGTTTTTTTCTTTTATCCTGAATCATTTTATTTTTTCCTTTTTTTGTCATAGTGCCTTTGACTTGGTAAACATTCATCTTTTCCATGATGCTTCCAATTTAATTGCTTGGGAAACAAGCCCATCGGTTTACTCAGGAATACGGCATAAGGCTCTTGGCTATGTACTTGATAGGTATGTATTAGCCTTTCCTGGCCTCTTTCAATCTCTGTGTTCGTAAGCAGCATATGAAGGATGTTTCAAATGGCATACTCAGAAATGTAGAGGGTTTTATTCTGTCACCTCGAAATGGTTACTGCTTGTCACAGCTTTCTGGACAGTGCCAATTACAGACGCCTTTATGACACTTGCTCTTTAAATCCAAATTACTGATCTCAGAGAACCACTCTGAAGTCTCCAGAAATTGCAGAGTAGAAAGCAGGTTTATTTTTTAAATGTGTTTGTTAGATTAGCTTCTTTTTAACCTGTGTGGATGCTTATAAAGCTATCATTCAGGTGCATTTTCAGTTGCAGAATAGCAGAATAACTCCAGTTGGAAGGGACCTCTGGGAGTCCCTTGTTCATCCCCATGCTCAGAGCAGGGCTGACTTCAGCAACAGGTCAGGATGTTCAAGGCTTGTCCAGCTGAGCTTTGAGCAGCTCCACACATGATGGTTTGTAGCTCCTTTGGGCCATCCATTGCTGGGTTTGACTACCCTCACTGTGGAACTTTCTGCCCCTATTTTTTCCAGCCAGAATTTTCCTCAAATCAGTTTGTGTCCATTGCCCACATCTTTTGGTGTGTATTTGCTGAGCAAAGTCTGGCTCTCTTTTCTGTAACTACCAAACAGATAAAGCCAGCAGCAGCCTTTACACAGACATATTTTCTGTAACCTGAGCAAACCTGGTTCTCTCAGCCTCTTCTCATGGGTCCCTCCACAGGGAGCCCGTGATGCTTGAGTCTCCACACCAGCTGTGTGCAGCAGGTAGCTCATCCCGGCAGCACTGCAGTCACCACTGGTACTAATGACCATGTGGGTTACAATGGTACTGCAGAGCTGCTTCAACTAGTGCGTAGTACTAGAGGAGAGTCCCAGAAATGCCCAGCAATTTATAGCTGCCCTAATTAGAAAGTCAGAAAAAAGACAGCTTTCTCTTGAGTAAGAAAAGAATGTTTCTGCGTGGGCATTGGTGTGTTGGCAGAGTAAACAGGTATTTCTCTTAGGAGGTGATGCTTGGCTTCATGTTTGCCTGAGAAGTAGAGCTGTAACGTGTCTCTTCAGAGCAGCCATGGCACACGCTGCAATTCGAGGCGTAAGGGGGTTTTTGAAACCAGCTCCAAGGCTGGAAAGAACAGAAGCAGAGCACTTTGTGTGCTGCTTTCCTGCTCTGATCCCTGCAGTCTGGCAGCCCACAGCAGTGTGCCATGTGCCAGGGACTGTGTTCAGAGGGCTCTGCGACGGGGTGGGATAGCACAGACCAGGTGGGATAACCACAAACTAGGTGGGATAGCACAGTTCAGGTGGAATAGTCTCAGTCTGCCTTTCTTGCACACAGCAGCAGGGACCAAGCAGGGATTTCTCCCAAACAGGAATTTCACCTTTGGGGTGATGCCAGGATGAACAGGGAAACACCAGGATGTCTTCTGTAGCACTTGCAAAACCTGCTCACAGCATCAGAAAAGGCTGGAGGTGCTCGGAAGGTGTGCAAATAGGTAGCAGATATATATAAATATGTCAGAGATCCCTGATTTAGGGGATGGAGCACAGTAAGATCAGGATCTGCTCTCGGTGCAAGTCTGAGACACAGATTCCTGAGTTGTGTTACACAGAGCAGTGTGGGAAAGGCCTGTTTTTGTTGTATTTTTCCTTGGCTCCATTGGTCTCCTCTCCTTTTCTTATGCTTTGCAGGAGGGAAACCTGTGCAAACACTTAGCATTATTTATTGCACACTTGTTTGCAGCGTACAGTGTGCTTCATTAGCTGATTTTGGCTTTGGACCTCCCACGATGCCCTGGCAGGGGTAAGGTAATAAGACTACAGTATTAGTGTCAGCCGTGGGTCAGGGATGTCACGATGGTATGTCATTAAAATGTGCCACTGCCAAAACCTGCCCCGACTCCCCTGTCCTCAGAAAAGGAGCCCTTGGGCCTGGGCTGCGCCGTGCCGAGGCTGAATGGTGCGTTTTGAGGGGCAGCCGGCCGCGGATCCGGACCTCCGCTGCGCTGCGCCGGCCGCGGGCACAAAGGGGCAGCTCTGTAGCGCAGTGAATAATGGGAAGCCCCTTTCATCGGCAGGGGTAACCCTTTTGCCGGAGCCACCAGCACACTCTATTCTGATCTGCTGATTGGGGAGGACAATACACTGAAGCTCACTCTGAATGAATGCTGCCACCAACAGTGTCCCCATTCAGGGGCTTTGGGAACCATCTTTGGCCATTGTCCGCCAGCACTCCCTCAGACAGCACGAAAAGGGAAAGTGAGAGCAGCTAGAGGGGGAAAAGTGCTTCTTTTCTTGGCTTTAATCTCTCTTTAAAGCTTCATAGATCTACATTTCCAGCTGAGCTACTGGAACTATGCAGTGTCAGATAAATACAGAAGAGAGAGGTTTCAAGCTGAGCTTTCAAATCCCCTTATCTGCATGCACTAATAATGCAGATTTAGTGCTATTAAAAACAGAGACTGATAAGTCTTTTCTCTTAAAGCCTTTAAACTGCTAAGGAGCATTTAACAGCGATGCAGTTCAAACCCAGTGAACAATGCTGAGAAGGAAAACAGTTTAATGAGCTAAACCTTCACTGAATGACACAGAAGCACCTTCTCACAGTTGATTTAGGTCACTGTGGGAGTCAGTGAAAGCACAGTTGTGTTTATGCTGCATCTTCATAAACATGAGTTACATACAGCCTTTCATCTAGGGAACAGCTACCAGCAATGTTTGGGATGCAAACTAGAGAAGGGTTTGCAAATAAAGCTCAAATCAATCAGTTTAACTGTTCAGACTGCCAGGGAATTTAGTCTCCCCCAAATTATTTTAACCAAAAGGTTTAACACATAGGCAGGAAGCTGTGTGACATCTCAGCATTGCTGAGCCGGGGAGGGCTGGGGGAAACAAAGGAAAGACGTTGGGCAAATGATTAGAGTTGCACTGGAAGTTTTCTCCTGAGGGAATCTATATGACCCGCATAGCACATTTGGGGAGTAGAAGGGTTTGTTCTTTTAGCTTTAATAAAGCTTGAGCTTTATTTAAGCTAAATCTGAAGTGATTTAGCTTTAATAGCATTCGAAATTAATTAAATAGCAAGACGAACACTTCTAAAGGCGGCTCACTGGTGCGTGCTGAGCCAGACCAGGTTTAGCATTTGCCATTTAGCAAGGGAGAAGATGATGTGGTGTCAGGTGGATGCTGTGAAGGCCAGGAGAGTTGGAATCACACTGGTGTTAAACAAACATTTGCTTGTATCTTTACAAATGCACACGCAGAGTATATGGGAAGGCTGAGGTGTGCAGGGAGTCCCTCCCGTGCCGGCGTAAGCCAGATCGAGCTCCCAGGTCAGCTGCCTTGTCCCAGGTAGACACAGGTGCAGTCCAAACTAAATTGGCTTTAAGTGAGAATAGGAACATCTGCTTTATGTTTCGTGGGGAAGAAAGATTGTTCCAGGCCCATTTGGGCTAATTCCCATGTATAGTTAGTCCTATTTGCACAATACTGCACAATACTGTCTGAGTTTGGAGGGTGTAAGCTGTACGTGAGAGTAAGAGAGGAAATGTAGTTTGCATTTTAGTTCAGTCTTTTGTGCATCTGCTGTAATTAATGCTTGTGCATATGTTGTATTAATCAATCATATTGGCATATTAGTCGTGTCCTGTAGCCACTTGCTGGGGAAGTGTCTGAGTGCAGTGTCCAGGCTGGGGGTGAGGAGGAGCCGCAGCCGGGGCCCTTGGAAAGTGCGAGAGGAGAGTTTGGGAAGGACAGGACGTGAGCGTTGGCCTGATCCTTGCTTGGCATGCCAGCCATCCAAACTTCTGAGATCACCTCGAGCATTCAGATCCCTAAAATGAATGTGTTTTTTTAAAAGAAAGTGACAGTGCTCTTCTGTTTCCCTATTGAAATGTTCCCTGGCCTAGTTCAACAGAAACATTTTTACATTACAACTGTGAAATCTTGGCATAAAGCTCCCCTTTGTGCCCTTCATTATTTTCTCACAAATATAGTCCATTGTCACATGGCTGAAGTTAATTTGATCAACATTGGGACATTTAACTTTTATGTCCAGTCAAAGGAGCTGTTTCATGCTCATTTTGGGTATTCAAAAGAAATGATTGCCAGAAAAATAATGTTACTATTAACAATTCAGAGCAATTAGTTTCCCAGGGAGAGGCGATGTGATGCACCGGCTCCACACAACTATTCTTTGTCATTTTATGGATGCTCATCAGTCAACTGTCACCTCTTCTCAAAGACCCCTCCAATCTAAATGTTTCTCTTTGGGCTTTTCCCAGAACTAGCAGCTGAATGAGCAAAAGAAAAGCCACTTAGTTTCTAGGCAAAGGAGAACTTCTCTCTAAAGATCTGGGTCATTGGGAAGATCTCGGAGGAGCTCCTTTCGGGGGGGGGGCTTGGCTTTTTTTTCACCTTATTTGTTTTTTACAACAGTGGTTTTAACATGTGCCTTCGAATGTTTAGTGAAATTTCAGTGTGTTCAGATGGAAAACACTCCCAGGACAAATAAACCTTCCAGCCAAATGTCTCCTAACAAAGGTTTAAACCCCTGGATCACATTCAAATCGACAGCTTTTCATTAAGCACCCAGGGCTCCCCTCGTTAATATTCAGCCATCCCCCCTTCAGCGAAGGTTAAGTGCTCTCAAAATTAGTGTGTTTGAATAATATGCTCTTTAAAGAGTAAATCCAGCAAAATTGTCTTGTTACTTGCAGCCTGTCAAATGCAGCCAAAGACGCTTTTCCTTGCTCATGTTTTCCTCCTGGCTCGAGCCTTTGCATCTTTGGTGCAGCTGTCAAAAATGGAACTTGTGTGTCCCTCCTGTTCACATGGACATGTTGGGAATTGGATTTAGGTGATATTTTCTGCAGGAAAATGATTTTCTACTTGTATGTATTGTAGTGGAAAGTATACTTGAGTATAATTTGAAGCACACAATAAATGAAGTTCCACAGTAAGTGAATGCTGATTTCTGGTCATCCTAGTCAGTAATTTTGCCCTTATTCTGTTATTTTCATAATTTGGGGTTCTTTTTCCCCTTTTCTTTTTGGCATTAATTAACAACTGAACAGGATATTAATAAATCTGCCCATTTATTCTTCAAATTGTAAAGATCTGTTTCTGTCATAATAAATTTGGGTGAACAATGGCAGGTTTGGAAGCAAAGGGCTGAAATCCAAAATCCAGAACTTCAGACACTTGCAGGTGTTACTTAAGCAAAAATAGGGTAGATGCACTAAGGCAGTCTTCACTTTGCCTGCCCAGTGTGAATGGAGTTGTGGCTCTTTTGGAAGAAATGCTCCTGGAGGGGTTTTCCACAGCTGTTTTCCTGCGCAGTCCCTGTCTGGCAGTGTGGATGTGGATGATGGCAGTCAAGGATTGCCCAGTCTGGGGCCGCTCTTGCAGCGCTCAGCGCCTCCCCCTCATCTTCCCTGAGGGCTTTGCTCCTTTTGCCAGTTTTCCAGTGATAGGATCCCCTGGAGCTCCTCCCTAGCTGCTGTGTCTCTCACGTGGAATGGGAGTGCTGTGAGCACAGGCAGGTAGGGTGTGCTGTGACAGTCTTGCTCCCGGGAGACTGTGTGGAATTGTACACATGATGGAAGAAAAGAGAATGCCTCTTAAAAAAGAAACAGCTGCAAATAACTTGTGACCTGCTTGATTTTGCTCAGAAAATGGCTTTATATGAGGGTGTGCAGAGTGTGTCACATTCTCATTGAGTTACATTTCTTGCTTTACTGTAATTTGTTCCTCAGAGAGCCTGGAGCTAGATGAAGAGCAGTCATTAGTGTCCAGCTAAAGGTGACACTGACATCAGCATCCATTGTGGTTTGTGCCTTTTCAAATCTCCTATCCTATAGACATATAATCGTCCAGGATAGCTATGATTCAATTAAGAAGAATCTATATGGGCTGTTGATCCGATTCTTAGTCATTTGCAGAGAAATGAAAATAAATTGCTATTGTGATTTTATTTACAATGCTGGCTGTGAGCTGATGCTATGAGCTGATAGCCATAAAATGGAGAAATGGCTGAAAGAGCCACGTTCTGCTCCCCTTGGAACCTGTGGGCACCAGGCCAGTAGCCACCTTGGACATCTTACCTCCCCTAGGAAGGTGAGAGCACTGTGGGAGGAGGTTGTGTGCTCTGCATCCTCTGTTCGATGTCCTGGAAAGATTCAGATCCTTCCTAACAGGGAAACACCCAGATGGGATGTGCCGCAGTTCCAGCTCCTGCTCTGCCTGTGCAAGAGCTGGAGAGGTTGTAGCTGGCCGGGCAAATCTTGTTCATGCCCAGATGGGTCAGCGGTCGTGGCTGCCTCACTTGTTATGAAGCTGCTGTATCTCTATTCCCTCGACAGGTGTAAAACACAGCCAGGTTGTTCCGGTTTCTCACTCCAGCAGTGAAACGGGTCCTGCTGCTTCTATATCCACTGGAATTTTCATTGTTCAAACCTGATGTTGACAGT
>NW_008669790.1:5563-10637 GCF_000695815.1 Acanthisitta chloris | reverse complement strand
TCTTTCCCTTCTCTTTAGCACTTCAAACGTTTCTGCCTTGCCAGTCTTCGTTTGTACCCTCTCCTAGCTCAGTGCTCCACTGTAGTGCGATTTTCAAAGGGGTAATGTAAAATTGGCTGCTTGTGAGCTTTTCTCAGCATCAAGCATTGTTTAGTCCTTTGCAAGTGAAGCCTCTCTGGGTTTGAGTCATTTGCATTTCCCTTTTCTAAAAGCAGTTGGGTTTGTTGTGAATGCACAGTGTCCCTGAGCCCAGCTGTTCCCCGCACCCTGCGCCGGTGGGAGCCTGCGGGTCTCTGCGGGTGACGTGGCAGGAGTCCTGTCACCATCGCTGCCCACACAGCCGTCGCAGGAGGTGGGGCTGGGAAAGATGCTTGTTGGAGGTCTGGCGAGACCCAAATCTGGCAAAATTCCATAACCATCCCTCTGCTATTCCCATGGATGAGCTGATTAGGACAGACGGTGCCTCTGGTCTGAGGTCTTCTAGGTTTGCCACAAAAAGCACTTTCCCAGGCTTAACGAGTTGATGACTCAGTATCCCATCGACACATGTCCTGGTTATTTCTAGCTCATTATTTGCCCTTTTGGCACTAAGTGAAGACAGGTTTTGGCTTTACTCCCCACATCTGAGCCCTGCAGAGCAGTAAGTGAGAACAACAGTGTCTCAGGCTTTGTGTGGGTGAAGATACAGCAATTACCTGATGCCTACTGAGCACCACACGTCACCAGCGCTGAAGAGTTCAGGAGCTACCTGGAAGGATGTTAATCTTTCATGATATAGTAAAGCAATGAGGAGAGACTTGAGAGTGACAGTGCATGAGAAACTCTCCATGGGCTGCAGTGTGAGCTCAGCCCAGAAAGCCAATGGAATCCTGGGCTGCATCCCGGGGAGTGTGGGCAGCAGGTCAAAAGAGGTGATTCTTCCCCTCTGCTTTGCTGAGACCAACCTGGAATGCTGCACACGGTTCTGGTGCCCTCAACATGAGAAGGACATGGAACTTTCGGAGCAAGTCCAGAGGAGGCCACAAAGTTGCTGCGAGGACTGGAGCATCTCCCCTATGAGGACAGACTGAGGGAGTTGGGGCTGTTCAGCCTGGAGGAGGCTGCATAGAGACCTCAGAGCAACTTTTCAGTCTCTGAAGGGCCTACAAGGAGCTGGAGAGGGACTCCGTGTTAGGAACTGCAGTGACAGGACAAGGGGTAATGGGTTCAAACTGAAGGAGGGAAAGTCTAGGTCGGATATGAGTAAAACATTTTTTCTTGTGAGGGTGGTGAGACACTGGCCCGGGTTGCCCAGGGAGGCTGTGGCTGCCCCAACCCTGGCAGTGTTCACAGCCAGGTTGGATGAGCCTTGAGCAACCTGCTTTGGTGGGAGGTGTCCCTGCCCGGGGCAGGGGTTGGGGCTGAATGATCTGTAAGGTCCATTCCAACCCCTTGTGTGTCAAAAGGACACACAGTTTCTCTGGTTTCTTCCTATAGTTTTCTCTTACATCAGCTGAAGAGCATGAAAATTTGTGTGCTAACACTGGTGCCGTAGTGCTGTCTTCTGTAGCGGCATTGACAAGTCTTTACATCATTATCCAGGGCTGCTATTTCATTAGGCGAATGTCAGTGTCAGGTAAGATCATGGGTTTGTCAATATAATGAAAATACCAGTCAAGTGAGGAAAAAGTCACAATTTTCCAGCTCTAAAAATTGATTTTTATTGCTCTTCTTGTAATCCTTCCTTTGGATTAAGTATTTATTATTGATGTGGTCTTTCTTTTAATCTTAATAGCTGCTGACATTGTAATTAATTAAAAAATACAACATTTTTGCCCAAATGGCACTATATTGAAATTAAAAGTGAACATCACATATTAGTTAAACAGCCCTGGCAAATGTCTTGAGTGCTAAGATGATTGCTTAAGCTTCCTGACAATTCCCTTCATCTTGCTGTATGGTGCTTGACCTTTTGAGATGTTTTGGTGTTATTAATAGGTTTTAGCCATTATATCAGAAAGAACAAGGCACAGAAATATTATAAACTTTATCTTTGTAATGACAGTGCTACACCACCTTGGGCATTCCAATGAAGGCACTTCCATCACAGCTTTTGAGGCACACTTAGTAGCAGGGTCCCTCGTACTCAGAATTGATGGGGAGTTTTCAGGAATTTGTCTCCATGCGTGTGTCTGAAATGGCAAACAATTTCAGTGCCGTTGGAGCTGCGGAAAGGGAGGTGATGTGCGGAGGAGGGGAAGGGGTTCTGCGTCAAAGCTGTCTCTGAAACCTCTGCTGGAGGTGGATCCCCCAGGGACCAGTTCTCAAGGTGCAGGTGGGAGAGCCGATCTCTGAGTAAAGCCTGGAAGGGAAAAACAATGGAGATAGGAATGGCAGAAATCTGAGCAGCCACACCGCAATCCTGCATCTGGTTTGCTGTAAGCCAAAACCTAATGCTGCCATCCTCTTGGTCCTGAGGTCCTTAACACAGCTGTGGCAGGAGACAGGTTTCACTGCTGTTGTTCCTGGACTTTCCACCAGAAGTCACTGCAGGAGTTGTTACTACCTCTGGCATTACAGATTGATGGGAAAGAAAGTGTGTATAATCTTCTTATCCCTAGGTCACCTGCTGCCTCAGACCAGCTCTTGGCTCCCACCAATGGGATGGCCAAGTCTGCCTTTTTTTATCTCCTCTCCACCTTTCTAAGCATTCCCCATTGGTCAGGAAACATGAGTATCACGTGCCTTTGGCACGGTGACTCCTGCCATGGAGGGTCAGGGCTCCAGGCTCCCACACTGCACGCAGCGAGGGTGTGAGCAGCCCCTTGTGTTTCCTAGGCACTTCCCCCAGTGTCAGAGGGTTTTCACAGCCCCTGTGGAGATGGAGCCTGGCGCTGCTTCTGCTGGCTCACTCCAGACAGAACCTGTGGTTCCATGCTCTGCTCAGGTCAGCAGCAAACAAGGTGAGCAGTGTTTCACCTGAGGCCACATCAGGAGCAAGCTGTGCTCTGGTCGCTGCATGTTAGTTGTGGTCTTCATATTCCTTCATTTAGGAGAGGACATCTTATACAGACAGTCACATGTCAAGGTCCCTTCCAATCCAAACCATTCTTTGATTGTATGTCCTTTGTAAAAGCTTTGGTGTCTGTAACTCCTCTGTGCAGATAATGCGCAGAAGTAACGGGAGTGTGAAGGGATGGTATCATACCCAGAAATTGTACGAGGAAGGTGGAAGGGCTCATGTTAGCTGGTATTTAGCTTAAACACATCTAGTTATTATAAAAATTTGCTCACTGAATAAAATATGGCTTGACCTCTGGATTGTTTCTTCCCCAGAAATGTGACAGTGTCCCTCCTTCTGCCCCATTCAGCCTGCTTGGCAGAGCTGCATGGTTTTTGTTTTGTTTTGTTATGTTATTGTTGTGTTTAAAAAAACCTCTCAAGCCCCTCTTTTCAGCGGTGTCAAGTTAGGATGAATTGGCCGGGGAGGCATGTTTATAGACTGTGTGAAGAACTTTGTCTTTGTGTGGGAATGCTGGTGACACTGGTCTGGCTTGCCTGAATGAACTGCGATGACGCGGTAATAAGGTGTCCTGCTGAGCGCTGCCGCAGCCTCTCTCAGACCTCCCACCTAATGCCATTCAGCTCCAGCTCAGTGTAGCTAATTTTTCCCATTCCCTCAATTCTTTAGGCCTCCTTACAAACAGAAAAGTCAACTTTCACACCGAGGAGAAGATAAGTGCTTTAGGAAATAATCATGTAAACAGAATGTTACCTTCTGACCTGATGCTGATACCTTGGTCTGGGACAAAACCCAGCTGGCTATTGCATTAGACATGGCTATTAAAGGAATAATGCTGTTGATCCTCCTTACAAAGTGCCCTGAGAAATGGTTTAGCCAAATCACAGTGCCTCTTGTCACACTGAATCATGTTCAACTGCTCTTTTCCATGACCAAATTGCTGATATTTAGTTGCTTCCTTGTCTCCTCCTTTCTTGCAGCAGTACAGGAGGAGGAGAAGTATGAAAGCAAGGGAAAGTTGGTCATGTTTCTGATTGTCCTGTTACTTTCTGGCTGAATTTCAGTGCTTTGAAATGTAGATGCACTGCTCTATACAGTGTTTATAAAAGAGGTGCATTTCACCAGGTAATTTTAATTGTAACTACTACAGTGAGTACTTTAAAATAAAGTCGATTACAACAGGATTTCAGTGATTCCAGTAACACAGAATTGCTCGTTTTAGGATTGCACTGAGTGATTCCTGTTCTGTGGAGCAACTGAAATTAATAGACTCAAATTTCCAGTAGGAGAAGAGGAACCTCTGCCTCTTCCTTGTTTTTAGTCTTGATAGGGACGTAGCATTTCCTAAGTGACTTTGAGAAAAGCTCCCCTTTGCAGCCTGTGTAGCCGACACTGTGCTTGGGGGGAGAGGTCTGTCTGAACAGCAGGGTGATCTGGGCTCCCAGAGCAGACCCTGAGCACGTCCTTCTGCCAGGGCATGTACGTGGCCTGTGCTCGATCTGGCAGCCTGGAGCTGTTCAGCAGCACAGCTTAGGGAGGTCAGAGGTTTCTCATGCTTCCCCTGATGCCCCCAGCGTAAGAGACAGCTTTGTCACGGGACAGTGTGTCAGGGTCTGCTGTGCCAAAAGCTCTGCTGGGCGCAAGGGCTTTGCTCGAAGCCTGACTGACACAGCAGAGTGAGGGTGTCTTCAGTGCAGACACAGGACTGAACTTGGAGCCTGACTCTGAAAGCACAGTCAGGAATATCAGTTCTTGTGCTGTTGATTCAGGGCAGTTGTAGGTGCCAGGAAGTGTTTCAGCACAGAGCTGTCAGTCCAAAACTGCTGAAAGGGGTCTAAGATTTGGGAAGTGCCAGTGGCAAGGACAGTAGGTCCCATACATGTATTGAGTTGAGTCATTTGAAGCATATTTCATTGTTAGGTACCCCAGATCGCTTAGTACATAAACGTGCATGTCCCTTGCTCTGCCACTGTTGGGAATTTTCCTGAACACCTGAATTTCACCACCACTGAAAAGGAGATGTGTCAGAAGCCACTTGGAGCATCCTTCTTGAGAAGTAATGCTTGGACTCTC
>NW_008669790.1:0-5549 GCF_000695815.1 Acanthisitta chloris | reverse complement strand
TTCTAAAATGCCCAACAAGACAAGCTACCAGGGGAGAAACTGGATAAGAGTATCACTTTGTATGCACATCGTGTTTAAATCAGGCAATGTGCATGAGATGACTGAGTTTTAATTGCTTGATCAGAAGCAGACTAATCAGCTGGTTTGTTCATCAGTTCAGACACATCTTCATGGGCTATTTTGGGAATATTCTGTTTATTTGGAAAATCTGTCTTTGCATAATACTATCGCAGGCATGGCTCTCATAAGCCCAGTTTGTTTTAAGAGCCCTTCAGTGGACCTTGATGTCATTCCTGCAATATATGTCATCCCGCTGTCAGCAGTAAATGGCAACAAGCAGAGCCAAAGCTGAAGTATGAACCAAGACAGTTGGCAAAGCAGAATCAGTTGTACTGATGTGTAAGTTGTGGATCCGACTTTGCAGTGATAGTGTTAGCAAACTGTGGTAATGTAAATAGTTTAAGTTCTCATTCTCCTTTAGCGTGTCATGAGGGCACTAATCAAACTAATGTTTCGTGCCGGTCAGGAGTGGCAGGTTTTTCTCAGGGCTCACTGGGAGCTGACAATGGGCAGTATAATCTGTCATTTGAATGGAGGAAAAGGGTAAGTCTTCGCAAGAGATTCTGCTTCAGGTGATCACTGTATTAAGCCCAATGCACATTATTTTTTCATAGACTAATATTCCTTATGCAGTAGATTACTGTTGATGAAAACTGTGAGGTGTTTTCAGAGGAGCAGCAGGATCTCACTGCAGGTCCAATGTTGTATCTTTTTTTTATAGCTTTGAGAAGTCTAAATGGATGTAATGCATTAAAACTTGTAAACCCACCTGAAACAAGTGTCTCCTCACCAGGAGTGGTGCTCCAGGCCTCCTGACAGCACTGTCCACGCGGGCCCTGCCCTGGGCTCACCGAGAGTGTCTGGCAGTGTCACACTCAGGTGTTTGTGCATTCCCAGAGTGTTCACAGTGTATTGCCTGCACTTGTTCCCCAGCTCTTACACCTTATACACACAGTTGTACCAGGGTGGGGGTTGTGCTTTTTGTCTGTGTAAATTCTTTGTGGCCATGGCAGTTGTCTTTTGGGTATTTTGTACCTTCCTCAGCCATGGAGAGGAGATGAACTGTGTTGATTCCTGGTTTGAAAATAAGCACGACTCAGTGGATTTCCAGATGCCAAGATCTCTAGAAGCTGTGAAATTGCACGCTGTTGGGAGTACCAGACAACTGTTGCTAATAATAGATCAGCTAATAATAATAATAATGACAGTTTTTAGTAACACAAGATATGAAAGATGGACAGTAATGCTGTTTCTGTCTCGCTAGGAGCAAAGGCTTGAGGAAAAAGCCAATCTTCACTCCACAGTTGGATTTGCATGAAATGCTGCAAACATGCTTTCCCCCATCTTGGTCTGTCAGCCAGGCAGGGAAATCAAATGTTGTACAGGGGCTGGAGACAGAATTGCCGAAGCAAACAAAATCAACTGAAAAACATGGTCAATATACTGCTCTAGTATAAACTGGTAATTTTGCTGGTTCCAATAATTATTTCTGAGACTCTGCTTAAAGATAACATCTGTGTGTTTGTGCATCCTTGCATTGTGTGAAGCTGAATGACAGATTTGTTTTGTTTTCGTTTCTTTCCAGAATTATAGATCAGCGGTTTGAGAAAGTTTCCTATTTTGTCTTTGGAGATTTCAACTTTAGACTGGATGCCAAAGCAGTAGTCGAGGTAGGACTTCTCTTTTCTTCTGTTGTAGACCCTACCAGGTTTGATTTCTCAGACATTTTTTCCTGTGGAAAAGCTAAAAGTGTCTTAACAAAGTAATGTTAATATTGCCATCAGACTTGGCCAAGACTACTGTTAACAGGAACACCTGACAGGTAACTAACATCGCATGTTTGTGACTTTTGGCATCTCTTTGTAGCTTGTAGTGAATCAGAATAATTTCCTGCTGGGTTACATTTCTCCTCTGAGGAAAAAAAAACTTGGTTTTGAACTATTATGCCGATTTTTTCTTCACTAGTGGTGTGATGGTATTACTGAGGGTGTTCCTGCCTGGGAACATCTGTCAGTCACACTGCAGCAGAGTTCTCTACTGCACCCAGTGCTGAGGAAGGTGCTCCAAGTTTTTCTTGACTTGCTCACTGTCAGCAGTCCGCAGGACTGAAACTGCAAGGTTGTTTGCTTTATTACCTATAGATTAAGATTTCTGCATTGATATCTGTGAGTTTCAAAGTGGTCCACATCAAACAAAATGCTGTCACTAACCCCAGGTGATGCAAATGGAGTGAGCTGCACAACAGGCAGTGAGAGCACGAGGGGTTCTCAGCCCTGACACAGCACTACATCTTGGGAATGCTTTACCACTCCAAAGGATAATCCCAGCCCCTTTTGGCATTCGAACATGTGCCTGTGCAAATGTCTATTAATGACTCTTTGGACTATTCAGCAGTGGAGTCAATACTGGGAATTTTAAGGGTTAATCCATTGACCTGTCATCTTTGTATATATTGCAAAATTTATCTATGCTTTTCTTGCTGACCTTTTGGATTCCCTCCTGAGACCACAGTGTGCTCAATGCTTGGACACTGAGATGCTATGAGCAATACGTGTGTTATGGAAACACAGACTGTGCTCAGAGCAAACACAAAGAATAAAGTGTATTTCTGAAGGATTTCCCAATTAAGCCCCTTGAAAGGGAGAATTTGAGATCTGTTCAGAACGTGGAGTCCAGACCCCAAAGTGCAGTGTCCTAAATCAGATGCTAGAAACACTGTGCTTATTAATTCATAATTAATAGACAATAAATCATTCATGTATAATTTATTGAACATTTATGGGAACCTTCATCTAAAGGCACATTGATTGCCTCATTAGGAAAATCTGCTTTCTTGTTGCTGGCGCAGTCTGGGGGCTTGTTAGCGGCACATGGGCAGTGCCAGGGGCTGTTGCTGAGGTGGTACTGGTGAATCTCCCCTGTGCATGCAGTATCAGCTCCTGACCTGCTCCAGCTGTGTCACCGGGTCTGGTCCCGGTGTGCCCCACTGGGTGAGCGGGGTCAGTTCCTCTGCCCGTGGGTGGTGGTCACCCTGCCAGGACTGAGTGGGGTCAGTTCCTCTGCCCACGGGTGTTGGTCACCCTGCCAGGACTGAGTGGGGTCAGTTCCTCTGCCCACAGGTGTTGGTCACCCCACTGGGACTGAGCAGGGGCAATTCCTCTGCCCGCGGGCGGTGGTCACCCCACTGGGACTGAGCGGGGGTGTCGTGGTCAAACGTCTGGAAATCATCCACCAGAGTCCAGGCTGCTGTAAGGTGCCACCCTGTCCGGGCAGCAGACCATGAGCTCTCTGCGGCCCTCGTGCCACGGGTGTCTCACAGATGGCCCTGGGAGGCAGGAAAGGTATTTACGAGGTGGTAACCGCAGAAGGATGATGTGCCATTCCTTGGGGTTTGATCCCTTCAAGGTATGCTCTCAGACCTGCTTCGAGGTATTTTCCAGCACCTCTGTTCTCAGCATATATGGAAGTGTATAGAGCATATAAAAAATTAGTTCAACTAATCAGTTCAACATTCAACTATGAATTCTAGTCGATAGCAGCTTCTCTGCAGGGTCTCTAGTACAAGTGTCACAGCATTTCATAGAAACATGGATCTGTGATGTTTGTGTAGAAGATAGTTCTCCTGTAACTTTTCAGTAGTTCTGCTCTCCCCTGTTCTAAGCTAACTATGACAGGTCACTGTAATGTTTGCACTTACCAGAAGTACATTGCAGATGTCTAGTAGCACGTGTGACAAAGGTACTTTTTCTGTTTCTGGAAAATTATCTTCTAAAGTTGAGTTGAAAGGAGATTTGATGAGGTGACTGTAAAGAAATCTGCAGCAGCAAGGCACAGTGCAGGGCGAATTCACCTCTTCAGCCCACCCTGTCTGTTCCACGGGTTACAGTCAGCCGGGGTATTTCCTTTCTAGACTTGTGCCAAGCAGCCCTGTGATAAGCCATGACTGGAACTGGTGATTAATGTTTTTTGAAAGGAACAACTGCTCATAAGAAGTTGCATATCTGGCTCCATCATTCACTTGCACTGTGCCTCTCTGCCACCTCTGACCACCCGATTTTGTATTATCCCATAAAATAGGAATGACTCCGTTCTAGCAGGACTTTCTAGCTCCCACTGCATTGCCGATGCTACAGGGACTCACATAATTCCTATTTGATCACTCAGTCTTGGCACGGCGTGGACTTTTGTTCTGGAAAGTGATCGGGGTTTTTTTTTCGTGTAGGTGTCCACGTATCCCGTCTAGGGTCTCAGGTGCATCCCTCTAATTCATGGCCAGGTGCTGAGCTCGTGAGGTCCTGCTCCATAGTGGTTGGTGTTTAAATCTGCAGCAGGGTTCCCTTCTTGCAGGAAAGTGATACCCAGCCGTCCTTGTAAAAGAAAACCGTATTGCTTAACTTCTGAGATAAACCTGCACATCATGGAATAAATTTATAGCTTACAAACTTCAGATTATGTTTGCATTCCAGTTAGAAAAGCGCATAAGATCCTGAATTGGTTTTATCCTTTCAAACAGTTCCTTGTAAAGACCTTCATCTCATAAAGGTCTGAATGTTCTTTACAAGCTCAACTGGTTCTAGGGAATGCAGGAAACAAAATCCTGTGTGAAATGAAACTGTAATAAAGATTTATGGAATTAAAATGCATACAATTTCAGGTCTAATAAGGAGAGTTTTGCTAATGAATGTGAATGGCAGCAACATATCTGAGGCAGCTGCTAAATGTTCATTATGGATTACTGTCATAGACACTGTGATGAGTTTCATATTGTAGCCAGACTTACAAAAGCATGCAGATTGATTCCCCAAGGGACTGTATATTTACTTAACAGTGTAGTTAATTGCAATTATTTATTTTCCAGTGATTGCAAATGGCTTCTGCATTAAAGATATATGTGGCTATTAGGAATTATTCAATTACCTCTTTTCCTCAGTAGTCTAAGGCAAACCTGAGCTCAGATTCCCAGAAGTCAGCAGTGCACTAAGTCTGCTCTGCGGCTTTCTGCTGGGGCCAAGCTCTGTAGCCGTGAGTCCTCTCAGGAGAGCAAGCTTGAAAAATGCTCATTACCCAGCCCTGCAGCAGATTTTTTGACATCTTCCATTCCATACTGATGCTGCCACACATCTTGGCAAGATTCATAAGAGGTTAATTAAATCCATCTTCAAAACAGTGAGGGGCCAATGAGCCATACCCTCGTTGCAATAGTAAATTAAATGATGCAATTGTTTCTACTTCCATCACAGATAAGGGGAGAGATGAGTGAACGGATTGTTCTCTGACTGCCTCCTCTGGGGCCCCGGAGGATCTCGGAGCATGTACTCCTAAACCTGCTTTTCATCCGGGTGCGGGCGGTGCAGCGCTACTGCCGCGGTGTGGGGACGATCCCCTCCTCGAACTGGGCACCGCTCGGGCCGTAATTAACACGGGCACAAATTAAGTACAATTATCTCCTGCTTTCTAATAGGGCTGAACGTCATTAACCTAATTAACAG
>NW_008669789.1:0-6910 GCF_000695815.1 Acanthisitta chloris | reverse complement strand
GATGTTGAACAGTACCAGCCCCAGCACCAACACCTCAGGTACATCACTCCTCACTGGCCTCCACGTGGACACTGAGCCACTGACCACAACTCTCTGTGTGCGACCAGCCAGCCAGTCCTTTATCCACTGAGTACTCCACCCATCAAATCCACTTCTCTCCGATTTAGAGAAAAGGATGCAATGCAGGACAGTTTTACTATAAGTTGCTGAATAGTTCCATTGCATTCCTAGAGAGCTTGCATGCTTGCATTTGTACATTAGATAAAGAGGGGATCATGCTTAACACTCAACTTTTATGTGATGTCAGTGTCACAGGGAATTTACCTCTTCATAGGATGCAATATATTGTGGAGGATGGGTGAAACAGAGGTCAAATAAAGAGTCTGGCAACCACAGGCAGGTCCTGCTGAGGCAACAGCAAAGATCCTCTATACTGTCAAAAAACACACATATTTAAGAAAACCAAGTGAGTTTTGGTTTGTGCTTTCTTTTCTGTTTTTTTTTTTAAAATGATGGTGTGTCTGTCAGCAAATATCTTGATGCTAGTTTAACTAGAAACGACTCTTTGAACATACAGAAAAGGAGCAGTTTCCTTAGCAACCAGGGCGAAGGCTCTGAGAACATCTCTTCTACTCTGTGCTGCTTCACCCTTCCTCAACTCAGTCTGCCACCTGTCATACATGGACTTAATTTAGTTTAAGGTTTTATAAGGTTCAGACAGGACAATTACAGCTAGTGGAAAACCCAGTAAGACTAAATAAATTTGGGATGGGAAGAATAGGGAATCCATTCTCACAATAAAGGGGTACACGGTTTGCACACACTAGGGGGTCTAGATGAGGCACTGTGCATTGAACAGTTCTCTCTGGTTTATCAGGCCAATTGTGGCCTTTTTGAATATCAGATCACCTCTCCACAGAGCCTCGGCTCTACCCCAGGTTTTGAACCTCTTCCACTCACCTGCCTTTGCACGAGTCTTTCAAAGGCTCAGCTGCTATTTTTCCCCTTTTTATACAGCTGCTACCAGAAGGTATAGGAGATAATGTCTACACCTCTTTATATTTTCAAAAGTCTAGCCAAATGTTAATCCATGCATGTGATCTTTAGATACCAACACATTATAAACTGTCCCAAAGAAATAGCTACTTGATTTTGAATTGCAAGGACAGACAAGAGGATGGAGAGAAGAAAACAGATCAGTTTTATTATCAAAACTTTTCCATCTTCTTGAATAGAGACAATGTGATTTTTATATTAGAGTTCCCATTTTTTGCTATATCCAGACTTCCTAACTCTTTTTATACTTTCTCTGTTTCAACTTGAATGCATTAATTCAGGTGGCCTCAGACATTTTTAACACCTTAAGTCAATATATGCAAATATTGTATTTTCTCAACTAAAAGGTTTGATGAAAATTCTCTGTAGTATGAACTATTTCCCTTTACCAAATACACATGATATTTTGCTAGTCCATGATAAGACTGGAATTCTATGACATCTTGAACACTTTTAGCAGAGAACACAAAGAAACTGACATTGTCTGCACACAACCAGCAAGGAATTCCTCTCCTCTTCCTCCCTGTCACTGAGAATGCAAAACTTGCTGCATCCTTCCTATCTTACAAGGGAACCACCCTGTGTAAAGAAGATGTCATTCTAGAGATACAAAGACTTAAGGTACAGGAAACAGGAAGTTACCAGCTTCTCTAAGTACTGCCAGGAATATCCTATGAAAATCACAGAATCACAGAATTATTCAGAGTTGGAAGGGACCCACAAGGATCATCAACTCCAACCCTTCACGCTGCACAGGACAGTCCAAACAATTCTGCCATGTGCTTGAGAGCATTGGCCATACACTTCTTGAGCTCTGTCAGGCTTAGGGCTGTAACTACTGCTCTGGGTAGCTGTTTCAGTGCCCAAACACCATCTGGGGCAAGAACCTTCTCCTAATATCTAACATAAGCCTCTCCTGATATAAGGCCATTCCCTTGGGTCCTGCCACTGGTCCCCACTGGTCACTTCACTCCACTTCCCCTCATGAGGAAGTTGTATACAACGATGAGGTCTCCCCTCCGTCTTGTCTTCTCCAGGTTGAACAGACCAAGTGACCTCAGCCGCTCCTTATATGGCTTCACCTTGAGGTCCTTCACCATCTTTGTTGCCTCCTTTGGACACTCTCTAGTTGCTTTGTATCTTTCTTATATTGTGGTGCACAAGACTGCACACAGTACTCAAGCTGAGGCCACACCAAAATGAGACAGAACTGACCTTACTCTACTTTCACACCTGACATGTGAAAGTCGTACACAGAGAAACAATCTCCACTTCAAAACCTAAACTCAACTTCCTCCTTGAGCAGATTAGATGTTTTAAGTCATGCAGCACTTCACAGACATGATAGCATGCTGCAAGTCGATTGAACATGTCATTGAAATTCATATGTTTCAGAAAAAGCAGCAAAAACAATGAAACTTGTCTTTCTTAATCACATAGTGGGTTTTACTAAAACATCCTAATTCTTCTGAGAGATGTCTGAATGAGACATGAATATAATGAGACAGGGTTGTAATCCCTCTTGGCTTTAAACCATCTGTGATAAATTTCTGGAAGTTGGTTAGGTAATGATCTCCCCGGATGCTTTAATCACAGCGGTATTCTATCACACATACTTTTGAAGCATCCGTTTGGAAAGACCGATCTCATCTGTGCCTAATTGATCAATCTATGCAGCCCCTTGGAATCACACATACTGTGTCAGTTTGGTTTTCAGAAGTTAAATGATTGGAGTGTTTCCAAATCCGTGTTCCAAATTGAATTTCCCCATTTGCTGAAGCATTCTGCAGGATCACAGCTCTCAGGCTGAGGATCCATCCGTCAGCTGTTGTAACCTAATCAAATATAACACCAGACAAGAATTATTTATAAAAGTTCATTAATTACAGAAATTTATCTCGTGCTGGTCTTGATTGATAGTATCAAAATGACTATTTGCTTCAGAAGGTTCTTCTTTTCCATATATGCTTGCAATGCTACATATGTTGTTTATCTGAAAAAATACTTTCTCCTGGGAGAGGAAACTCCCCTGATTTTCTAAACCAACCACAGCCTTACCAGGCAGCTGACAGGATATTTCAAACAGCAGGGAAAGGGAAACAGCCTGTACTGTGCCCCTTCCTCTTCCTTTCTACAGTCTTTCTTTCACTCCTTCTTCCTCTTTCTCACACACAGAACAGTGCTAACAGTGAGAAAGTGAAAAGCATAGATAAGGAGCACAGCTGAGTTTCTGAAGGAAGTAAAATTAACATTGATTGAGGTAAATCAATCAATCAATCAAGGGGAGAAAGGAGATGAACTGTCTGAATGGAAGTGACAATGGAGTGGAAAATGAGTTAAGAGTAGAGAGGGGAGTGCATGGAAGAGTAGAGATGTGCTTATAGAGTGGCAACTTTTCTGGTCCTATGGTAGTTAATGGGAATTTTGATTTTGAGAGTCAGGATATTACCCATGCCATTTAAAGAGCAATTGGCAGATGTTTAATCTGCAGATGGAGAGAAAATTGGACAAAAGATGAGAAAATGTTGCCCCTGTAGTTGTTTAACAATGGAAAGCTGTTCTTCATTCAGAGGCGTTTGGAAGGCAACTCTGCTATTTTCAGTTTATTGTTTTGGTTGCAGTTAATCTGTTCCAAAGACAGTGACCTGATTATTAACGACATATTTGAACAGGGGAGAAGTGGATTCACTTTAGGCGGCCAGCTAGCCCTACCGTTCTCACAGATGTATCTTTCCATCCACATTCCTAGCTGATAGCACTGGCAGTATAAATATGGAAAAATTAGCATAAGTGAACGACACTTTTCAGTCTGGTAGACAAAGGCCTCATTGCTTCTTGTGTGTGGCTGAAATGTGAGAGCAGGAAGCCAGGTGCAGGTATGTCAGTTCATAATGTGTCATATGTACAGACTGAGGAATGAGATGCTGGAAAGTAGTGCCAGGGAAAGGGACCTGGGGGAGCTCATCAATGGCAAAGTGAATATAAGTCAACAGTGTTCCCTAGCAGTCAGGAGGGCCAACTGTGTCCTGGGGTGCATCAGGGAAGGCACTGACAGCTGGTCAAGGGAGATGATTGTCCTGTGCTGTTCTGTGCTGGTGTGGCCTCACTTTGAATATTGTGTGCAGTTTTGGGCACCACAATGTAAGAAAGACATAAAGCTATTAGAGAGTGTCCAAAGTATGGTAAAACAGATGGTGAAAGACCTTGAGAGGAAATCATATAAGAAGCAGTTGAGGTCACTTGGTCTGTTCAACCTCATCACTGTATACAACTTCCTCAGGAGGGAAAGTGGATGGGTAAGCACTGACTTCTCCATGGTAACCAGGGACAGAACCTGAAGGCATGGCCAGATGTTGTGTCAGGAGAGATTTAGGTTAGATATTAGGAGAAAGTTCTTCCCCTAGAGGGTGTTTGGACACTGGAATGGGTCCCCAGGGCAGTGGTTGTAGCCCCATGTCTGACTCTACTCCCTCACTGCACTCAGAAATTATCATCCACAGTACTGACAGTGCTTCCACTTGACATTTCATCTCAAAGATAGAAAAACTTGTCTTTATTAGACACTTCAAAGCTGGAACTCCTGGAGGTTGCTTCCCATTATGTCTAGAACATTGTGGATGAAAAAAAAAAAAAAAAGAGATGATGAAAATTGCAGAGTTCAAGCACCTGGACAATATTCTTAGGCACATGGTGTGATTCTCAGGGATGTGTGAGAATTCACATCCACACTCAAGAGCTGGATTTGATGATCCTTGTGGATCTCTTTCAACTCTGACTACTCTGTGACTCTGTGATAAATTCAGTCACAAGCTATGGGTGTGTGTGGGGGGGAAACACTCAGAAAACGAAAGAAAGTGATATAGGGTAGAAGGAAAAGGAAACAGCTCATCTCAAAGGAGACAATCAGATCAGAGAAGAGAAACAAAGAAATTGAAGGTTATGTTCTTCAGGATAGGAAGTGGAGTTTTCCCTCTAGTTCCTCTCTCTTTACAGTCCTGAGCCTCTGTCTCTGTCACTATCACCTATGATATTACTAGATTCCTGACAGATTTAGGGAAGAAAGGGAAGTCTTTGTTCTAGTCTCAATTTATATCCAAAGAGAAAAAGACAAACTACTGGTCATATTTGTACAGTTCTCCCTGTCAGGTCTGTCCCTCACTGTACAAAACAATATTCTAAGGCTGTGAAAAATAACATGAACTCTTTTACCCAAAAAAGAAAGGTAATTGGGAAAACAAGAACACTTTTAGGAATAGAGGTACCTCAAGAGGTACCAGAATACTTAACAAAACATAAATACAGACAAGAAACTGAACAACACTGATTAAGGCTGAAATACCGCCCTGCAAATAGAAGGTTGAAAGGAAATATTTCCATGTAAAAGCCTTCTGAAAACCCATGGATTGCTTTACACTAAAGTTTTACCAATATTGCGATATTTATACAGATTTCTTGAACAGTGTACCATAAATATTGTGGATAACTCACGTATTATTGCCCAACACACATTCATATCCCCCTTCTTGTCTCCTAGTCTTGGGTGAATTTTTAAGGTTTTCCTTTGGGAAAAAAATAGAGTGGTTAAAAGACAACAAAAACAATAAATATTGACTTGAGCACTTTACCACAGGATATATTTCTGTCCTCCAGTTACACTCTTGTCATCACTCTTTCTCCTGAATGACTCTCAGATTCCTCTTCTTCCACAGAGTAAGACTACTAATTGAGAAATAAGGGTGATATGCCAATAACTCAAGAATCATCTCAAACTCCCATGCCTGACTTGATCCAAAATCTTAATTTGGTGCTTAACTGGTGAATTAACAGATAACTGTCTTGGGCAATCAAAGATGTCAAAAATTTGTGTGCAACACTCATAAAATGTCAACAGCCATCACTGTGTTGACAAGTCGTAACCCAGAAGCATGGAGGACCCTAAAAGAGTCATTACAAAGTATTGTAATATTCTCAGTAATAGAAAGCCTGAACAAAACCAGAATATGGGCAGTTACTATCCAGATGCTGCACAGGGAAGAATAAAGCAAACACCGTAGACCAAATTGAGAACAACACTTCTTGGCAGAGCAATTTCTCTCATACTGAAAAGTAAAGGCCCTCATCAAGGGAGAAAAAATAATACTTAGGAACTACAAAGCTGAAATCATTATTGAAACCCAAGTGTGGAGGACAGCACAACTTCAGAGTCAAGGTTTTCTGGGGTACACCTGTGCATTATTGAGTGCACCCTCAGCAACTTCACTGAGGACACCAAGCTGTGTGGGGAAGTCACAGCTGGAGGGAAGGGATGGGACATCCAGAGGGACCTTGACAGGCTTGAGAGGTAGAACAATGCAAATCGCATGAAGTTTAACAAACTGAAGTGCAAGGTCCTACATCTGGGTCGTGGCAATCCCAGGCACAGCGACAGGGGGGGTGGGGGAGGAATTGAAACCAGCAATGAGGAGAAAGACTTAGGAGTGACAGAGGATGGGAAGCTCACCATGAGCTGCAGTGTACGTTAGCAGCCCAGAAAGGCAATGAAATCCTGGGCTGCATCCAAAGGAGTGTGGGTAGCACATCAAAAGAGGTGATTCTTCCCCTCTACTCTGCTCTCATGAGACCCACCTGGAATACTGCACACAGTTCTGGTGTCCTCAACATAAGAAGGACATGGAAGTGTTGGAGCAAGTCCAGAGGAGGCTACGAAGTTGCTTAGAGGACTGGAGCATCTCCCCTAGGAAGATGGCGTTGGGGCTGTTCAGCCTGGAGAAGAGAAGACTGTGTGGAGACCTCAGAGCAACTTTTCAATATCCGAAGGGTCTACATGGGAGCCAGAGAGGGACACTGTTAGGAA
>NW_008669788.1:0-1552 GCF_000695815.1 Acanthisitta chloris | reverse complement strand
TCAAGCTCTGCTGGGGGAGGTTTAGGTCTGATATTAGGAAGACATTTTTTACGGGAAGAGTAATCAGACATTGGAATGGGCTGCCTGGGGAGGTGATGGATTCACCGTTCCTGGAGGTTTTCAAGATGAGACTGGATGTGGCACTTAGTGCCATGGTCTAGTAATGATGGTAGGGTTGGACTCGATGATCTTGGACGTCTCTTGATACTATGATTCCATGATTAGGGTACTTGCATGTGTCTTTGGGATCTGAATATGAAGATTGTTCTGTACATACAAAGACATTCTGGGACTTTGTGCATAGACACAAGGAATGAAATAATTTCCAGGAAAATGAGCAAACTGGGAAAAAATGTAGCCTAAGGACTTTTCTCTTGAAGGTTCTTTTGCATGTTTTAAATTCTCTCTCCTCCATCATCTGTTCTTTCCTCATCTTTCCTATAGAGAATAAAACCCCAACAATATCCAAATGCACTTTCCAAACTCCCAGCATTCAAACAGTTCCCAAATTAGACATTATAATGAATTCACTCCTTCAACTAATAATGCAGTTATTTTTACCTATTGAACTCTGGTATGTGATTATAGTGTTTGGCTTCATTTTTGATGGATGCAAAGAACCCAACACACCTACAGACAGCATTTAAATTTGTGCATGGTGTTCACAGACTACAAGAATCTTGTCAGGGCTCTGATCTCTTTGTTTACCTCTCAAATAATTTTTGTCCATTTTATGTTCAGGAAAGTTGCACTTATCTGTTCTCTTCACCAAAGTAATGAAAGTAATGCATTTACTGAATTTGGTCCATAGCACAGATAGCTGATAACTGAGCACCAGAGTCTGAATCCTCCACAGACATCCAATAGGTCTGTGGTTTCTAGGGTTTCAAACACTGGTCAAGGATAATCTACTTTTTAAAAAAAATTAAAATCAGCCAACCTGCTCTTACTACACACTGCAGAATGAAAATAACAGCTTTGCCTACAAACACCACCCTCATTCTCTGGAGGTTTTCCTCATCTGTTTTAGAGACAAAAATTGGTTTTATGGTTTGTACCCATTATACTGTCATCGAAGGCACATTAACTGGTGTCAGACAGCCCATTTATTTTTTGCAAGATTTTCTTAAAAATATGGTTGATAAACTTCAAGTAGGTCATGTTATGACTCCTATACATAGCAGTGTATTCATATTAAACCAGCAAGGGTAATGCATTAGCCACACCATTATTTAAGCAGCAATTTGGTTTGTTTCTTCTGGACAATGTGCTGCCCTCCTTGAAAGTTTCCTTGAGCAAACAGAAGCTGTCGGATTATATAAGCTGGGGCACCCACTGTGCCCTTTGCCGCCAGCACCATTTGTGGATTCCTCTGTAGCCTATTCATGGTGCATAGAGTATCTGGGACCTTTTGGCTGTGAGGCCCATCTGCTGTCAAGTCACTCATTACAAACCTTCTCTTTGTTGTCATTACTCTGTCTGTTGAGACAGTCTGTTTCCCTTGGCAAAAAGGTAAATATATCTTCATTGTAAGATTTCTCTTTAGGAATGA
>NW_008669787.1:89985-128899 GCF_000695815.1 Acanthisitta chloris | reverse complement strand
TTTATATTTTCCTTTTTCAAGGTCTTTTTTGGGAGGGTTAGACATTAAATTTAAGTTGAATCAGTAGATAAAAACTTGGATTGTATCAACTGGCAATATATACACTTAACTTACAGATTTATTTCTTTACTAGGCATGTGTTCTTCTCCAGTCACACTCCAAGGTCTTCAGTAATACATCTGGCTAAACAATCTTGGTTTCTTTTTCAGTAAAAATATGGATTCTTGCTGACAGCAAAATTTTATTGCAGAGTTATTGGTAAGTAATATCTGTTCACTGTAACAAGCTTCCCTGAATCTATGCTATCAACCAGAAACCTGTTGTGGGCCATTTGTTTTGTCTTCCCCCTCCCCCCAAACAAGTGTAATTGGAGCTGGAGCAAAAAGTCATCCTTGAAGGACAGATCTCAAATGGTCATCCTTCAAAAGTGTTAAGGAGTATACATTGCCTGGTTCGGATACTATCAGTCATTACACTTCAATTCCCTCTTATATGAGAAGATTGCCTGTCTTGCATTTCAACTGCATTTTGACAGCTGGATTTTCTTTCAGGTCTTTGAAAAGAGAATATTTCCTGACCCAGTACACCTGTTCCCACTAACAATAAAGCCCACCCAAAACAACACATGTGAGCAAGGAATTCTGCTTTACTAAGACAACTCATCTTCAGCTCTGAAAGCATGGGCTACATCCTACTCCCTAGAAGTAAGCATCAAGTCTCAGAAATACACTGGTAAAAATTCTGATTTATCCACATTAGATTTTGTGAGAGAGAGATATTCACATTCCTTATTGATCATATTGAAATATAGGAACACAAATTTAGCTGATCTGAACTATCACTACAATTACAGTTGGAAAGCAAAACACCAAGTGAGCTCAGTCAGGGACAGGGTACCAAATATACCCACTCCCTGATCAATATAATGATGGTGGTACTTACAAGAGCAAGGACAGGAGCAGAGACATCTAATTTAATACATTGTTAGAAAGGGGATTTTTTGTCATGTTTTTCTTTTTTTGCTGTAGCTGCTTAGCTTTGCCTAATATTGAAACATAAATTTGCAGCAAGATCCTATGAAGGGGCAATCTTTACCCTTATTTACACATTGTATTTGAAGTAGTGGGGTTTTTCCAACTAGAGATAAAGGTAGACAAACTCACTTTCAGAAAAATGAAACCATACAACTTTGTGCTTTACAATTCCTGATATATATTAACATAAGGAAGAGAGAAACTTTTGTCAATAGCAAGGCTGGAAAGCAAACAAAATTTAAACAAGACATGAACATTTCCACTACTAAGGCTACATACATGTTGTTTTGAATTGCTCCAAGTTCTCCTTTCTCTGTTCTCAATCTGTGGTTTACTCATATTCATTTTTTCATATGAACACTTTTTGCATGTGAGATAGCGATAGCATCCAAACTTCTACTAAAAAAGATGTCTGTGAACATGTAAAGAATGGTCAGGGAGAAATTTAAGAAGATTCAAATAATTTCTTAGACTTTTAAAGTTTTCTCATTGGTAATATTTTAAGGCTGCAAGACAAATCTGATTCTCTGTATTACTATTCCTCCTAGAACTCCTCTGCCCCATCAGCAACACTGGTGGGAATATCATTACAATTCAACTCCTATGACTTGAATTTTTCCTACGCTATTCTATTTTGGAACATTGAACCAAATTTATTTCCCTTGTATCTTTTTATTGTATCAGATTACTGTAATAGACAATTCTTAGTCATAACAGACAGTTCACCAGCAAAACAGAAGGTACAATTCTACCCAAAGTGGGTGACTGTGGCACCAACTGTAGCGAAAGTTTAATATATATTCTATAGTGTGCCAAACTATCAAAACATGAATCATAGAATTTTAGGGGTTGGAATGGACATTATAGATCACCTAGTTCCACCCCCCCCGCCATAGCAGGGACACCTCCCCACTAGATCAGGTTGCTCATGGCCTCATCCAGCCTGGCTTTGAACACTGACTGGGTTGAGACAGCCACTACTTCCCTGGGCAACCTGTTCCAGTGTCTCATCACACTTATAGCAAAAAACATTTTTCTAGTTTCTATCCTAAACTTCCCCTCCTTCAGTTTGAACTGTTACCCCTTGTCCTATCACTGCAGTTCCTAGCAAAGAGTCCCTCTCTGGCTTTCTTGTAGGCCCTTCAGATACTAATAGGCTACTATGAGGCCTTCATGTAACCTTCTCTTCTCCAGGCTCAACAGCCCCATCTCCCTCAGCCTGTCCTCTTAGGGAAGATGCTCCAGTCCTCTTACCAACTTCATGGCCCTACTCTGGACTTGCTTCAACAGTTCCATGTCCTTCTTATGTTGAAGGCACCAGAACTGCACATAGTATTCCATGTGGGGTCTCACAAGAACAGAGTAGTGTGAGAGAATCACCTCCCTTGACCTGCTGGCCACACTTCTTTGGATGCATCTCCGAATTTGATTGGCTTTCTGGGCTCACACACTGCACTGCTGGCTCATGGTGAGCTTCTCATCCACCATCACGCTCAAATCTTTCCCCTCATTGCTGGTCTCAGTTAGTTCCCCACCCAGCCTGTAGCTGTGCCTGGGATTGCCATGACCCAGCTGTAGGACCTTGCACTTCATTTTGTTGAACTTCATGAGGTTTGCATTGTTCCACCTCTCAAGCTTGTCAAGGTCTCCCTGGATGGCACATCCCTTCCCTCCAGCATGTCGACTGCCACACACAGCTTGGTGTCATCAGCATGAAGAGGCATTACTGGGCAGAAAGTTACCTGTTTGGTATCCTCTATCCATAAGCAGTGCTGAAGTGAATCCTGTATTTTATTCCCTCATGTACCGAAAGTATTCATGTCCTGTTCAAAATGTTAAGAAGGATGAAATTCCTAATTTCCTTTTCACACTCTTCTAGGAATGAGAGCAGTTGCAGTGATGCCTGCAATCCAGTCACAAATCAGTTGCTAAGCCACTGGCAGGGGTCAGTGGGCTCAGTTCTTCATGGCCCCAGACACCCATCTGACCTTTATAGATATGCTGACACAGATTCATTAATCTTGTTTGGGCACTTACTTACTTCCTATTGGTTTGTATAAAATGGGATAACTGAAGTGGTTTATTTAGCTTGAGGTTGTTCAGAAATGGCCTGAATCTTCATGCACTGTCCAATACCTACTGTAACTGAACTCATCCATGTTGAGGCCTGCTGTCACCATCTGAATACAAATAAAAATCAACACCTGGCAGAACAAGCTGCAGGTGTTGATTTCAGTTGCCACAGCTGGAGTGATTCTGACCTTCCATGTTTAGCAGCACTTCAGCTCACCATACTGTAACTGTTCAGTCTTCTCTTTCTTGAGACCATCTCTCTTTGCTTTGCATCTCTTTTTGGTCTTCTTAGTTAGATGTTCTCAACCATTTAAACTTTCAATCCAGAGAAGTTTAGGAATACATATCAGAGGATATTCCAGGAGTAGGGGGCTTCTAAGATATTTTGGCATGGGATGATTTATTAAAATTCAAAAAGTCTAGGTATTCTGCAAATAGATTCAGCAGTGCCTGAGGATGTGTTATACAACAATGATTTAAGGCATGTGTATATACTCATGCAACACACATATTCTTCAGTCACAGAGCTAACTTTCTTCAAAGCAACATAGCTGTGCCAGGTTGATCATGACAACTCAAGAGTCAGAGAAGAAAAGAGGAAGCAGTAAAGAATGAATTACCATCTGTCAAGCGGCTGTGTACCTTGCCTTAAAAATTATTGTAGCGTAACAGATATGCATCTGTGTGTCAAGATGCAGAATCTTTGTTTCTCCAGTTACTGATATGGATCAGACAAACTATAATAGCAAATTTTCAGTTGCTCTTCATATGCATGTATCATTTTGAATGCATGCTCTGCCATGAGTTGCTTCAGAATCACAGGACTTTTCTTTTTATGCATATGGTCAGTATAGCAAGGATAAGAACTATGAAACACATCCTATTTATCAAATTTTATGCCAGGAAAGATGATGAATCCAGACCAATGCTGATGGATTTCTCAAAGCCTGCAGAAACATCAGTCATGCACAGACCATGACCTGGAGTAAAGTGGAAAAACAATAAAACATGAAGTTGAAGTTGACCTGGAAAATGCTAGTTGTCAATAACTTTGAGTTTAATTCTTATCTATATGTTCTCTAATGGGCAGCTGTCCTCCAGATGGGAAGCTTCATCATCATGTTCTGCTGGGACTATTTCAAATGCACTGTGCATGCACAGAGTCATAATCAAGTTTCAGTGAAAAATCTGTTTAAGAGCACATTTGAAATAAAAGTGAAAGCAATATAAATTTTTGATCTAAGGAATAAACAGTATGACAAGAAGAAATGCCTCAGTTCCTATCAGAAACTACAAGGAATTTCATCAGCTATTAACTTGAAAAGTTATACCATAAGATATGGTTAAGGCAAAATGATTCACATATCACCCTGACTTAAGTGTGTCGTATCTTATAATTCTTTATGCCTGAGAATACAAACCATTTGCACTTTAGAAGTCTAAATATGCATGAGGAATGTTACCTAACATCCTAATCCCCATTTATGCTTTGAAATTTCATAATGAACTTGTAATTTACATCAACTCCAAATATATAAAATGCCAAAGATCTGGTTCAATATATATTTGAGCCTATGCAAATCTGGAGGGCCAATATACAAGGGTCAAACAAGCTAAATCCAGGATACCTCTTGCATTTTAGCCAACAGAGATGTCACCATTGGCACTTTTCTCTCATGCTACTCTGCTCTGTAATCAAAGGGAGCAGAACACCAAACTGCCAGTTTGGCAGATTCAGAATGCTGGCTGATAAAGCAACACCATATCCAGGAAAACTACCTCTAGCCCTGCCTCTATTTATCAATACAAATCACCTACATTTTAAAATTTAAACTGTCTATTTTAAAACTCATTAGACAAACCTAGAATGGATCTGACCTGCTACAGTATACCTTGAGCAGCCACTCTAATGTAGAATGAACTTAAGGCACTGGAATGATAGATCTTATTAATTGATCTGGAGCTACCTGTTAGAGAAAGGGAAATTTCCAAAACAGCCCTGAAAATGCACCATGAAAATCAAGCAGATAAAGCTATCCTGCATGGATACTAGTTTGTAGCACCAGGACAGGGAGCAATGAATTATTTTAAACTGAATCCTAAGTGCTGTTGACTAAATATAGACTCCAAAGGGGACTGTAAAAAGTGATAATTTAACTTGAAGTTACTTAAGAGATGCTGAGTTTCAGATACCAAAATAAAATTGCCTGAAGGTTTCTTGCTGATGCTGTATATATTCCAGATTATGATAAAAAAAAGCCTCACCCTTATCTACCAGATTTATTAAATCAAACATTGATCTATGCTCTGACGTTTGAGGGCTTACCTTCATCTTCAGCAAGTCTATGAAAACATTTGCATCTCTGTGTCTCTTACCACAGGCAAAGAATTCCACCACTCCCATACACCCCCAATCTGCAAAATGTGATTATGAATTAATTCAAGCCATATGGAAAAAAGGTATTTGTTTTTTAAGAGCAGAATGTCTGTACAGAACACAACAGATTCTGCGACAGCAATAGTATCCATTTAGGTAAAGTGTCAGGCTAAAGGATGCACTTCATCCCACCACAGAGCTGGAGTAGCACATAATGCCCCTCCACAGTTCCAAAGGTAATATCTATATTGTCCAGAGGTCCAGGTTCTTCTAAGGAGTGGCTCTCCTCTTCCTTCATCATCTCATATCTTTCAATACAAGTCTATTTAAGAGCCTCAAGGCTTGCTGTCCCAGTGGAGGCTGCAAAAGTGGAGCAGAAATACATTCAAATACATTTTAAAATACCAAAAAGTGCTTCATGGGGAAAAATGCACATGAAAAATAATTTCCAACCTCTTTGCTCTCAGCATTCCTTCACTAACTTTTCTCTTAAATATGATAGCAACCATAGACTGACTCCAGAGAATTAACTTTAATGTCACAGCTGTTTGAAACATCCACATTTCAGAGACGGCAAGGAGTTGCTCTTAATAGTTTCATGACATCATTAATACCTTATATCAAATTTGACATAAATGACTAAATCAATGCTCTCTAAAATCAGGGTTATGCCTTGATCCAGTACCATTTGAAGGCAGATGCCTAATTTCTCGGCAGTGAGTCATCCCCTCTTACTCAGTGAGGCTGTGTCCATAAAGGGCATTGCAGCAATACATTAGAGACACCCAAGCTCATTCCAAACACAGTATACACCTGTGCAGACTCTTGGATTGCAAAAGCACTGCTGATGTGTTAGGAAAATATCACTCTTTGCTGATCTGATATACTGTTTCAGGCTCTGAAAACGGAGCACTGAACACTGCTGCAGGGATCAGATGCAGTTTGCTGGGCTATATACCAGGCATCTAACTAAAAAATATAAATCTGTTGTTCATAACCTCATTTAAAGGCCTTGTCTGCAGTGGAAAACTATATTGTACTAGAATATGGGTTGAGGAATACTAGGAGTGAGGAGAGTTTCAAATGTAACATATCAAGGATTGTTAAATTTAGCAGGATGTCAGTCACGGTTAATTCAAGGTTTAGTTTTTTGGTAACACTGAGCATAATCTATTTGAAAAGACTGCTATTTTTTATTTTATTTTTTTTCCAAAAGAAAGGAGCTTACTTTCCTAACAAGAAATTGCTAATCCAAAATATATTCCTAGTAGAAATAAATGAGGACTTGTACTACTATAGGTCATTGAGTCAAAGCATACTGTAGTCTTAAATGTAATGTTTACTTCAACCTAATACTGAAATGCTAGCCTTTACTAAGATTTCTCTTGTGTTATTTACTACATTATGTAATGCCTATAATGTTTTTTTTCCCTGTCCTACTGTGAGACACACTTGCTCTGTGTGTGCAGTCACATCTAATATTGCCTTCATTACTTGACCCCAGTGGGTGCTCCAGCAGGATGTGATTTTCACTAAAGGGTCAGGATTGTGCAGGTCACACACACTCTGCTGACTCCTATAGCTCTCCAATGAACACAGGAAGAGAAGCCTCTACAAAGGCAGGTAATTAAGAAGCTACATAGAGCTCTGTGTGGGGTTGTGCACTCCTTACCATTCACAAGGCACAGATGCGAACAAAAAGAATGATACCAAGTAAGAAAAAGTAGCCCAAGCTAACAAACAAAAAATCCTTTCAAGTTTTAGGCCCATTTAGTCATTCTGCATGAAAGACTCTCTGTAGATCTAGTACCTATTATGTTAGCTTTAGGGGTGTTTCATATTCAGCCTTCCAGAGTATGACAGTGTGCAGTGATTTATATGTAGATTCCATAGCAGTGAAAATCAGGACAAGAGCTACCATTCAGATCCTTGATGGAAGCCAGCCAAATGTAATTATAAATGGAATTAGGAAGTTATCTACTTCTACCCATCTATTCTGAGATTTTTATTGGGGAAAAAATAGTAAGGAAGATAACAAGCATTCTGGGAGTCTGTGCTAGGCATTTCTACAGATCTACTCTGCACTCTGCTTTTTTTTAAAGGTTTTCTTTCAATACTGCCTGCCTGCAAGAACAATTTTTTTCTGTATTTCTTTTAGAAAGCAACAGTGCGTGGTTAGGTCCTAAAGAGGTAGAAAAGGAAAACCAGAAGTTATAGAGAAATTAACTATTTACTACAATGTAGTAATTAGTAGGCTGAGGTTTCTCCTTGTTGTCATTCTGTGCACATATGATGATCTCAAATGAACAGCCTATATTTTCAAACGCCACACAAAGTGAATTTCCAGCAGGGCTACAAAAAGATTGAGGAAAATCACTTTGCAAGTCAGTTCACTTTATTTTTAAAAGCTCACCAAGGTCACAAGCCCAAGGAAAGCTTAATTAAAGTCGATGGAAGATGCAGAAGCAAGGCAGAAAGAATAAGATGGCAAGAAAAATCATTTTTAAAAACATATTAGATTATGTGAAGCCAGAGAGGCTTGACACCATCGATTTCAGAAATGGGTTAAAGATAAGGAACCAAGTATTGTAGGAATTACAATGAGGCAAAGCAGGCTGGGAACATCTGCAGCACACATCCACTTTTAATTCCAAGGGATACAATGAAGGCTAAGGCTTAAGGGTGTCTAAACCCAATAGGCTTTCATTAGGAGCCACATAATTAACTCACAAGGGCACAATGAGGAAAAAAAAAGCCCAGACCCGTTGAGTTGCTGAGAACACATTTTAATCTTTCCTCTTGTTAATTGCTACTAGTAACCACAATATTCTTCCTTCACATATTTTTGTTTTACGTACCCCCACTCTACCCATAGCCATTAGTCCTGGGAAAGGTGTAATCAGAATTATTTCCTGTCCAAGTTGACAAACAGCTTTCCAGCAAGCTAAGAAGCTATCTCAGGAAAGAACAGAAAATTGAACAACACACAATCTCAGCTAGCACTTAAACATAAAAATATACACATGATACTCTCAAGAACCTTCTCCTCATCATCACTGTTTAACAACCACAAAACCTCTCCACAGATAACATGGAGTTATGTTTAAAGCAGTCTTTTATACACCCGCATCTTAAACTTACTTGAATGACATAAGGTCAATGCTTGAAGGTGCATTCGCTGTCAACAGAGCAATTCTCATTACCTGGATGAAGAGTTTGCATCTTAACCTCTAAGACACTTGACTTTTCTCAGCACACATTGTACTCTAGTGCACTCTGCTGCAGTGAGCAACACCACAGAGGGGCAAACGCCAAGTTCAAAATAAGAAGTAGAAGCACCTTAGATGCTGTATGCCAGCTATGGCTAGTAAGGCCAAATACAGCTTTGGAAACCAGCACAAGGGAAAGCTTTCTGAGTGTTTGTACAGATACAGAGAGGTGTCTGGGAGTCTATGTGCCACTGAACCCAATGGTTAAGGGCACTCGTAGAATGGAGACAGGGAAGGGTCTTCATTCAAGGAACAACCCAAAATTGCCCAGGAAGTTTCCACATAAAGGATGAATAGGATTATTCACTTGCTTTTTAAATAGAAAACCACTGATTACTCTTTTTAGAGAAGCATTTCAAAACATAGTTCAGTGTTTTATAATTCAGAGCTAGATACTCTTGAGGAAGCAGAAGGGCTGTTTGATACTAGCATGTTAAATTTTTTTTAGCTTGAAGCAATGCTGGCTATGTAATCAATTTCACTAGCCCTTCTATTGTTTTCCAGATGTACTTATTGATTATTAGTTTCAAACAGTAATACTTAGTGTGAATAAAATACGAGTAGTTAAGAATCACACAAAGATTGACTTATTGTTAAAAATATGAATAAATTAAAGGGTTATATGTATACCAATATCTAACCACACCTTTTCTTACCATGTTTCTTCCCATCTGGAAAATATGATACGTGCTCATAGTTAGAAGAAATGAGAGAACAAAGGAAAAAATACTGAAGGACATAGAAGTTACCTGATTGCTCTTAGATATATCTGTATGACTACTAGCCAACAAAATAATTTAACCAAATACCGATATTGTAGTAGATTCCATACTACAACATTTATGAAACCTATTTTCACAGTTAATTTGACCATACTGTCTTCTCTTGTTCACCATCAGTCAAAATATTGTCATTGCTACTGAAGGAAACCACTATTTCTTAAGTAGCACATGAACTATACATCTGCTACTGTCATATGTCCCCTATATAGGTTATGTAAGAGCAAATAAATAAATGAATTGCTCACAAAGATACTTTTATTTTTCTGAATGTGACTGTAGCCTATAATTATTTGGAGATCTTATGGCAGCAACATTTGACCTATGACATGCTTGAAAATTGCGTTTAGAAAATTAATATTGCTGTTTGTAGTAGGTCACCTTGAGATATGTTTCTGCTCTTCCCTTTCTTGATGTCACACTCCATTATATTTAAAGACATTCATGGAGGAGACAGACTGAAGCAAAGGCAATTAAGGGAAGCCAGACTGATTGATTAAAAAGTCCAAAGAGTTTGGGATTTTCTTTTTAAGACATTCCAAAATTATGCTTTTCCGAGCACCTCTAAATACCTCTGGCCAGTTATTTTGGATTATTCTAAGTTAGCTACAATCTCTAATGGTCAGAATTTCTTTCACTGTGAGGATATGTGCCTGTGTTCCCTGAAATCCAGCCTACTTCAAAGGTTTCTGCTTCAGCTGATGTGGGGCTGTGCAATGAGGTGCCTGATCCTCTGGATATGTTCTCAGTATGGCATGGCAATGTCTTTGGTAATTCCAGGCCCAGCCACACATTCTTGGCCCCATCATGACTCTCAGCATCATAAGGTAAATTTTAATGTGGGATGATCGGGTGATGTGAGTGAACTGATCAGAGCTATCTAACATCCTGCCCAAGAGGAGTCTATAGTAAGCTTGCTCACCACTGTAGCTCAGGGAACTTCTTGCCTCAGACTGCAGTTGGAGGGCAAAATCATCTTCCTTGCAGGCTCCTCTGTCAGCATGAGGCAGAAACTCTTTGCTTGTGTATAAAGAGCATGCATGAATATTTTGGTCTTCAGAATCCTACTATTTACCACTTTTCACAGCATTGCTGTGATAAACTAGCTAATTGACTGTGTGCCCAGTCCTATCTGAGAAACTAAAGGGAAGGACCTGTAAGCATTACAAGATTTATATCTTCTTGCTGAACCTTTGGAAGTGTGTATTTCAGTGAAGATTTGCTTGGTTCAAAGTAGGACTCTCTTTCTTGATATATATTCTTTATTCACTGGCAAATATTACCTACATACATACAATTGACAGAAAACAGGAAAGGCAGAGGCATGTGCAGAAAGAGGGAGGGAATTTATTTAAACAGGTCCCCCTAGATCTTGCTTATATATTCAAGGGCAAGATTCAAGTTGTTATTGACAGCGTCCTTCTCAACCCATCAAGGTAGTTCTGACTGGGAAGAAGTGTATAATGGATAGACAGAAAGGAGAAAAAACAAACATAGATCAACAATCACCATAGGGAAATATATACTAGTTTGGATTTTTTTTACAATGGGAATGTTAAAGATCTGTTCTAGATGGAGCTTTCTATAATTATTCTAAAAAACAAAATATTACAAGGTCTCATTATTGGAGATATTGAATTGCTATATGGTGCATTGAATTTGTATATGGAGTTGAGGTAATAGTACTTGGGACAAGAAGGAACTGAGCCATTTAGAATCATTCAGGTTTGGAAAAGGCGTCTAAGATAATCAAGTCAAAACATTAACCAACACTGCCAAGTTTACCACTAAACCATGACCCTGAGCACCTGCCTACACATCTTTTAAATTCCTGCAGGAATGGTGATTTCATCACTTCCCTGGACAGCCTGTTCCAATGCCTGACCACTCTCAGTGAAGAATATTTTTCTAATATCATGACCTGTTCCTACTCTGAGTGCTACCTAGGGAAGTGAGAGGGAGCAGGGGAAGAGAGAAAAGAGCCTTCTGGCAAATGTAATTGGAAAACCAGAAATCTATTACTTTCACTTTTACCTGAAATGGATTTGGTATAGTATAAAACTGATTTCAGTTTTCAACCTAAAAGTCTATTTCTCAAACTTTTGTTCAAATAGAATTTCACTCACCTGAATACAAATATTTGTGAAGAGTTGAACATCAAAATCAATAAAACATGGCCAGCTGTTTCACTTCCCAAATATTTGTGATTTATTTTCCTTCTTATTTGGCCAGCTTTAAGTTGAACCTAAAGCTTAACTGTTCACAGCCTTTAGGGGACAATGCAAAGATTTCTCCTCCAGGCAGGCTACAGCAATGCTCTGTCTACTTCACAAAACAAAACAAACAAGCAAACAAAAAACCCAAACCAAAAATAAAGTTTTACCATTTTGATTGTTTAGTTCTATAACCACTTACTAAACTCTAAATACTGCACACCTTCACCAAAAGACATAACCTGTTAAAGACATCTTAATTTTGCTTCTAAATATTCACCAGACACAGTGGATAGACAACTTTGGCTTTTTTTTATTTTTCATGGGACAGTATTTTAAATCTCCCATGTCAGGCTTAGGCAGTTCTCACAGTACTCCATGATGTGAAAATTTGCCTCTGGGCACTGCCCTTATAACTGTAACTCTTCACAGTGAAGATTAAATGAGAGAGAAAAGCCACTTCTACTTTGACTTTAGTTTTCATAGGGCAATGTAATCTTCATGAAAACAAGAGATGCAAAGCATGGTTTGATCCTGAAAGTCATTTCAGTGCTGGAAATGGATGCTTTTTGGAATAATGCCCAGTGAACTGCAACTTTCACAAAGTCAAGAGACTGTCCTATTAAATATAAAAGGTTGGTTTGGCTGGTGTACAGTAGATATTAAACTCAAAAGTACAAAAGTCAGATTGACTTATTGAGACATTCATCTGCTGGAATGATAGTCCACCTTTTACACTGTTCTGCTGAACTACTACACTCCTAATCAAATCTTTATGCCCACAGAGGTATATGAGTCACACAAGGAAAGTGTCAAGTGTCAATCCAGAGATCCTAAGGCACATGGGAGAATTATTATCACTTATTTTTCCCCATTTAGGAACAAAAAGGGCATATAGTGTTTAAACACTTGACAGGGATATTATTTTCTTTCCAGGGCTGAGTTTTATGCCACATGACCCATTTCTTTCCCAGGTATCAAGTTCCCTGCTCTGTTATCAGTGTTGATTTATGGGAAAGAAAGCAGAACATGATCTAAATTCTACCAAAACTCAAGAAACACTTCCACAAAGAGAGAAAAGGAGTTGCTATGAAACAAGTTACCTACTTTTGAGCATTTGCACAGGACTTAGCAGATTAGCAGAAACCCCATCAAGAATGCTGTTTCACTGCATCCTGATGGCTACCTCTAAGGGGCTTGTGTGGCCCCACATAGAGGCTTGCATTCCTCTCCTTAGTCCTCCTGTTTCCATAGGAAAGATATCTTGCTAACAGACAAAAGCCACGTAACATCTGAGCTGGTGACAGAAAGCTCAGGTTTGCACTGGGAAGTGTGCTCTAAGGTCATATTCTACAAAAATTACTGGACTTGGTCTTCTCCTCTACAAATGTGAAGATATATAATTCCTCCTCCTTGGCTTGCGTCTCACAGGAATAATATCTGCAGAGTCAGGTATTGCCCTTACTTGGTAGTCAGCACAGAATGCAGTCATCTGATTTCACAGATATTGGAGGTGCCACTTGGCCATCTCCATCTTCATTTTCCTTCAGCCTCAGATTGAAAATGAAAATGAAACTGACAGATGAAATTAGCCCTTTGGTCACAAGTATGAACATGTGAGTGGGATCTGTATCACCAGTGCAAGCAGCTTATTTCTGCTCTTCCTTAAAAACAGTCAAGAAAAGTAGTGTCAGATTCCTAAACCTTGTTCTCAGTTTTAATGAGCACAAGAGAATAACACTGAAAGGACTTGTATGTTTTAAGCTGCAATACATCAGGCTGTCAAGAACACTGGAATGCTACATATCCTAATCTTTTTTCACTCACCATTGCACAGTCAGTACAATTATCTTTTTACAGCAAATTGGGGGGAAAAGTATCAAGAGTAAATTAGTGTTTAAAAGCTACAAAACTGCATTGTAAGTTGTCGCGTTTCCTATTAAAAATAAATAGAGGAATACTATGAAAGCATTAAATAAGCATGTGAATTTTTAACAAGCCTATTTCACATTTCCACAACATTGGAAATACTTTTTGTGCACAGTCATGATATAATTTGTAATACTATCGGTGACAAGGAAAAAAATTAAAACTGGATGAGACCTGTAATTTTAGAACCAATACATAGCAGCAAACAAATCTGATGGAAAATGCTATGAACAGTTATTGTTTGCTTGCAAAAGGTCAGGAAAAACACTGGGTAAAATTTAAAAGATGAGAGTACCTACTGGTAGAAAACACAAATTTCTATTCATGCAGATATCTTCCTCAGTCAGCATAAGATTTTCTTTGGATCTTTAAAATGCTAAGTGTACTCTTCACTAAAAATAATTAATGAGAAATAATTTGAAAAAAACTTAGCTCTTTACAGATTCTTGGTGTTTATGATACTTCAAGACTGTCAGGATGAATTCATCCACCTCTACCTGCAAATGGAAGTTCAAGAGCCACATGCAGTGCTTGAATATTCCATCACCAAGATTCCCATATCAATCAGAGGTGCAAATCCAAAAGGACATAGACAAAAGCAAAAATAAATGAGTTAGACCCTATTTGGTCTTGTCATTATTATTCAGAAGAAGAAAAAGAAAAGAAAATTCTGGAAAAATATGCTGAGATATTTGAAGCTTTTCCTAAAATTAGTCCATTGTGAAAAAATAAATAAATAAATGGTCTCTTGTCAACGATAGAACATTATTTTGGAAACTGTGAGGTGTGTCTTTGTCTGTGTCCCAAACACAATTATGTTCACAGTTTCACAACTGGGCTCTTAGGGGTGTTGTAATATATAAACATTAGTACAGCCTAAACTTGTAGCTCACTTGTAACACTTAATTCCACAAAGGTGATCAAAGCAATGATACCTAAACTCAATTGTTCAGATTTTATATCTCAGATATGTTTTGGATTTTGTTTTCATTTTGCCCCTGAAGGATCTTGCAATGAGCAATGAATGCTGATCTGCTAATGATTTTCCAAGGCTGCAGTCTGATGCAGCTTTGGAAGAGATGAAACCTGTGCTGTGATTCAGTAAATATCTCTAAACATATTAAGCTTCACTGTTGGTTTGGCCTGCAGTCTGATTCCACCTTTAGTCAGTCCAATGGACTATCAGTGAATCCACATTAACTAATTCTATTGTAAAAATTTGCCTTCTGATAGTGCTGCAGTGATTTAAGAATGAAAGATGAATTTTAAGGATTAATATTATCTTTTGCTAGTCCAATATTAATTTACATCCCATTATTTCCACCAGCACCATATATCCATAGAAAATCTGGTGCTAGATTGGGATTAACAACTTGGTGTTTCTCCTTCTTGGTATAAAATGAGAGGATTTTTCTTTGGTTAAATCACACGCTTTTCCCCCCCCCCAGACATTTAACTGCCATAGACTATCATTGTTGAACGTAGATGTGCCCATACCTACTCTAAACTGCAAGGCACCTTCAGACTGTGGTGCAGCTCACAGTCCCAGTGCCACCAACCTGGCAAGAGATCCCCTGACTGCCTGCCAGTGCCATGGCCCTCCCTGGCTTAACTATCACAAAAACACATGAGGTATAGGAAGACACATGCCAAAGTCACATCCTTAGGGAGCCCTGGTTTTGGCTGAGGCAATTAATTTAGGTGGCACAGGACTTCTTATTATCACTTTGTTGTTTTCCAGTTAGGTAGGCAAGTTTATGTGGATAAGCTATGCACAGAGAGACATTTCTGTACCATAGAAATGAAAGCCATGAAGACCTAAACCTATTAGTTTCTGTAATTAAATCATTTATCTCAGGAGAATCAAGAAAAAACTGCAAAAGGAGGATTTCAAATTAAGGAAAATTAAATGGTAAATAACTGTTTTTAAACCACACAGGTTAAATGAGTTTTTCTTTAATAGACTGGATATCTTGCTCTTAAAAACACACAACAGCCACAACAAACAGTGAAAGTTGAAGTTATTCATTTAGTACTCCCTTAGTCTTTCTGACTGGTTTAGAATTTGATGTTTAGGGATTTAAAAACAGATTTGAATGGATTTTTTAAATTGCTGCTGATCAGTTGTCTTCCATCTTATGAAAGTCTACCAAGAGAAGAATGATAATTAGCCATTTAGTCTTTAGAGTAGTTGGTGCATAATTCACGTGTGTGGAAAGTTTAACAAGTCTTTGTCGCTGTTCTTGTTCTGTTAAAAAAGTCTAAAAGGGCTTTTGTTTGTTCACTCTGGTACCCTCCTACTTGAAAATATATTTTCCAGTTAGATAAGGTTTCTTCTTTTTTTTTTTTTTTTTTTTTAAAAAACCATGCAATCACACCACAGTGCAGATTAGGGAAGACATTTGATCATGTTGGTGAACCCTGCACAAGGGGTGCCTTTCTACATCAACATTTAATCGATTTTATAGACATGAACAATGAAGCCCTTGAAAACCAAGTTCATACTGAAGTGGCTAAGCCTCTTCTGTACATCCCTCTAACTCCAGCATTCAATCCCAACTAAGAAAGATCATATTCTTCATGAAGTATTTTTCTCCTCTCTTTTTTTTGGTGATTAGCTATAGAATGCAGTAAAGTGCCTGATGTACCACATTAAGAAGGATGCTAAGCGGTTTACAAATCTCAGTAATTAATGACTATTTTTATCACAGAGAATATAGATGACTTTCTTATATCTATCTGAAACTCAATATAAGCCTCTATAAGCCTCCAGGCTGCATAATTGGTGCAATAGAGCTGAAAATGAGATGGAGGATATAATACAGCTCAAGTAATCCTGCCTTTAGCTGAAATGGAACAGTGAAGGCTCTGAGCATCCAGAAATGTTGTTTCCACTAAGATTTAAAGCCAGCCAGCTGTCGGCTGCTGCAGTGAAAATGTAGCATTATTTACTTTCTTTAGTATACTTCAAATATTTAAAGTGACACAACCATATTTATGGGCATTTTTTTATCTCTAGCAACTTAAGCAATGTATATGTTCACATTTTTTCTTGTTAGGGGAGAAATGAGTGCATATTCTTCATAAAAGTTTCAATTCAAGCACTCTGGAAATTACCTCAGGTTACAACATCCTGGAAATGAAGAAATTGGTTATACCTTCTCAATGCAGTAGCTGTGAGAAATAAAATCTTTCTAAAATCATAACGGGTTTATAAAGGGTTTAGAGAACAGGAGGGAACACTGAACAGGTTTATGCAGTGGTGACATTTTAAGATTGAAAGAGAATGCTTGTTATACTGAGACCTGATGGAATCTGTCAGGTTAGGATTTACTGTTTAGCACATTTACCTCATATGTAAAATGAAAAAAAAGTTTTAAAAAGAAAAATTTAAAAAACCCCACGTCAATCTCATCTTCTTTTTTTCCTTACAGTTTGCATTGCAGAGAAGTTTTCAATGGATTGATGACAATAATGACAAAACCATTAGTATATTTTCTCATAATTTGTTATGCAACTTATTACTAAATGATACATACAGGATATTGCATCCCAGGTCCTTTTTCTCATGAGAGCATTAGAAAAATTCCACAAATGCAGTGTTCTGGCTGAAATACAGTCCTTCAGTTTGGGGGGGTGTGGGCTGTGGTGTTTTTTTTTTCCTCCAGGAAAATCTTGGTTATTTTAAAGTTATAACAGTTAAAGTGCAGTCTATAACCTATGGTTTTGGGTAGGGATTATCTCTTTTTTTAATTGTGTGCAAGGAGCCTAGCAGAGCAGAGCCCTGAGGCACTGCTGTAAAACAATCATTAAATAACATTAAGCCTATGGCAAGGGAGAAGAAATCAGTATAAACATTGTACATCTTTCCTCCCAAATCCACCCTCGCCCTAGAATCTAGTTCTTGGTCTGCTGAAAATGCCATCTTTTGATTACAACAGAAAAATCCCATTAATGTTTCTGCAATTGCCACAGTCCTACTGTGTTTGTCCTTGTGACAGACACATCACCACATTCTGCTTCATCATCTGCATCACTAAAATAAGAACACCGATTTTCTGTCTCAGGGATACGTCGTGTGCTTTCATTAGTGACAGTCATGCATTTTGACACTGCTGGACTGAAAATGATGTGGAACCACAGAATATTGTTATTACTGTTTAATAATGTTGATAAGTACTTAGGAGCTTCTTTAGGGACTGAAAATGATGTGGAACCACAGAACATTGTTATTACTGTTTAGTAATGTTGAACAGTACTTAGGAGCTTCTTTATCTTCCCAAGTCCTGCTCAGAAAGTGCAACCACCTCTCAAAAGAGCAGACTGATAGACAACCGTTAGGCAGTGCACTTGATCCAAATGGTCTATGCAAATAGCCTCTCCTAACACTTTGCTTCTATAGAACTGCTCCCAGACTACAAACCACCCTCCATGATCATTTACAGCATTGAACCTTTGCCCCTGGACAACACTGTGGCACTGCAACCAGAGACTACTGGAAGGAGAAGCTAAAGAGCTGATGGTACCTGGTCATTCACTGTCACCTCTCTACAAGAGAACATACACACCTCTTAGTGCTTTTAACCCAAGAATGGATGGGTTAATAAAAATTTAGCAGTCTCAGAAACCCTGAAATTATGTGTTTCGTTGGTTTTGGCATGGGCAAAGCACCACTCAGACTGGCAAGAATTTAGTTTCAAAATGGCAAAGATGAGGGATCCTGACTTTTGTGGATGGACAGAAGGTATCTGAATGTGCTGCTTCTTATGGCATAACGCAGGCCCCAAAAGGAAATCTATGCCCTGTATTTATCTCTTTTGTGTACTATGTCTTTTATGTATTATTTTGCCTGTATGGATTACACTGCCAAAGAATTCCTAGGTATTATGCAAAGAGATGATAGAGAACGTTATGCTAAAAACTGGTTTATCACACTTACATTCAGTCAGTGTCATCAAATATGTCTCGGTATTCTCTGTGGCATACAGAAATGCTTCTCCTTTTTTATGTTAAATTTTTACAGTCTTACTAGCATCAGATTTGAACTGCTTTGCCTGACTGGTTTCTTCAAAACCTGAGTGAACTAGGAGAGGGAGAGAAATTTGTTAAGCTGAAGACATTGTGAACCTCACCTTATATTATGTGATTCACAAAACCCATTTGACTGTATGAGCATTTACTCCAGGAATTTGCTAAGTCTCTTTCTGAGAAGCAACTCTGCTATTAAGACAGACTTGTGAGCCACAGAAAGTTTTGATGATATTTCTAGAGCTATGCATGACCAAGGCAACAGTGGTTTGGTTGAAAAGAACAAAATATTGTCACAGAAGATCTTCATTTAAAAAAATACCAAAAATGAGGAAGCAAGACTGAACATTCACTCTTTAACAGAAAAAGTAATAGAGTTGTCCTTATGAGGACCATGTTCTCTATTCATGTCTTGAAATAACTAATAAAAATTTTCATTTTACTACTCAGATCTCCTCTAATTTGTTCTACAGGTCTTCATATGTTTTAAATTTGCATATTTCAATACTTTCCTTATCTTTCTACTACCATCTCTTTCTCTGGACTTCTCTCCAACATAATCTTATCAGTATCATACAATTCATTTTGCTATTTCCTTCTCAATATTTTCCCTTTGATTCCTCACCATATTGACCTATTTTCAGGAACAGCTTCTCATATTGTCAGAAGTTGAATCCAGCAGCATACACATCAGAATTAAGTTTTCAAAATCAATCCATGGAGGAAAGAGACACAAAAACCTTCAGCAATGTCACACTCTCTCTTCGCTGCAACAACAGCTCAAGGTGACAATATTGCTGTCTGGATATATATACACAGAGCTACTGCTTTTTAACATGTCCTACACCTCTATGTGGAATGCTGGATGGCATACACACAGATTGCCAGAAGTTTAAAAGCCTTCTCTTGCAGGACAAAAGTACTGTTAAGAACACTTTTAAAAGTTTTCTTTATAGAATTGAGTCTTGCAGATAAATGCAGAGTAGTACCAAAACCTCAGGGCTACAAAATCATGCACTAAGTTATCCATTTCTCAGTGTTATAGGAACATTAATGTTGGAAATTGTGCCACCTGCCCACATGATAACGTGCACCTGCAACTTTTGAAGCAGACTGCTTGCAGATCAGCATCATCAAAGATATATTTGTCATACCAGAGTGGAGTTAAGGAGAAGAAAAAAAATGAAAAAAGTTATCTGAAATTGGGAAATAATAATTGGGAGGATAATTATGATAGATTAGATAATATATTATTAAAGCCATAGAATTGTTATCTGCTGAGTCTGCAGGTGGATTAGGTGCTACATAATCTGTACAAGGGTGGAAATCCAGTCAGAGTGTGAATAATCTGACTAGGTGGGGGTGGGAAGCTGATCCAAGAGGCTCAAAAGGTGGGAGGCTTGTGAGGAAACAATGAATTTGTTTTCTTGTAAGATTATCAGGCCCAGCTTGGTGCATTCAGTCTCCTGGGGTCCCATAAACTTCCTCTGTCATACTGAAGGACAACAAGCTCTCACACTGCATGCAGAAGCCTGGGAGGAGCATTTACATCTCACCTAGTTTGACCTCGATACGTCCACTGTATAAAACCTGATCTCTGGGAACAGCAGTTTCGATCTGCCATCATATACTGGTCATCTCTCACTGCCATGTGCACTGTTCAGTGGCAGAAAAGGCAAGGTGACAGCTGATTCCCAACCCTGGGAATCAGTGTTGCCACACGTGTCAGGGATGAGACAGAACCCAGTGGGGAGCTGATGTATACTGCCAAGGAGTATGCAACTTCTTTTACATCAGTGAAGTTGCAGCCTTACAGGAGAATTCTGAGATGTTTCTGCTGTATCCCATGTCAGATATTTACATTTTTTCCAGCCTAGTACTACATATATGTGTACATATATATAAAGGGACATAGTAACCTGTGTGGGTGCATCTGCACAGGAGACTGGATGTGAACTTCATCAGGTGCAGAAGAGCTGGGGCCAGCTCTGCCACCACAGCACTGCATAGTGCAGGAACAGATATTTAAATTGGGGTTCTGTTGTTAAGGAAACCTCCCAGTGTGACCACTCTCTGGCAGCTACACTCCCACCACCAGGGACTTGCACTGTTGGGACCAAAACTGCATCACAGCAGTGGCTCCAGTGATCCAACAGGTCCTGGCCAGACTCCCTGCACATCTGCTCACAGAGTCAGACCAGGTTTTCTTAGTGATTCTACACCAGGTTTCCCTTAGCAGTCTCAGGTGTCTTGTTCCATAAAGCAATTTATTCACAACTCAATAACACAGAAACAGCCTAAGCTGGTGTCTCTGAGGAGGGACCCTGAACAAAGAACCTCCTGGCCTTTTATGCCTTCACAGTTAAGCATGCCAAAGTCTTGCTCTTGCTCCTGAGCCCTTGACACCAGCAGTGCCCTCAGTGTCCAGTCACTCAGCGGTGCCACAGGTCCCCAGGTCCTCTGTTATGCAAAGAGTCAGTGGTTCACAGCCTCTTGCCTTGGGCTCTGCCACCTAGAGCTCAAACTGCAGCTCAATATGAGCTGCAACCGGAGATACCTGCACCGAATGCATTCCTCAACACTGTCATCTCACTGGCACAGCAGTACCACACCTGGGCTAGCTCTCCAGAACTCAGCGGTGCCACAGGTCCCCAGGTCCTCTGTTATGCAAAGAGTCAGTGGTTCACAGCCTCTTGCCTTGGGCTCTGCCACCTAGAGCTCAAACTGCAGCTCAATATGAGCTGCAACCGGAGATACCTGCACCGAATGCATTCCTCAACACTGTCATCTCACTGGCACAGCAGTACCACACCTGGGCTAGCTCTCCAGACCACCACTCTGGAAGGCTGTTATGCAAAGAGTCAGTGGTTCACAGCCTCTTGCCTTGGGCTCTGCCACCTAGAGCTCAAACTGCAGCTCAATATGAGCTGCAACCGGAGATACCTGCACCGAATGCATTCCTCAACACTGTCATCACACTGGCACAGCAATACCACACCTGGGCTAGCTCTCCAGGCCACCACATTGCTCTGGAAGGATATACTGCAGCATCCAGGCTCAGGTCTGACCCTGCTCAGTGCACCACACTGCAACAAACACCCGTGCTTACCTTCAGCAATTCAAGCACGGAGGTGCTCTCTTCAATTTTGTGGTTTTGCTCAAGAAGGACAATTCTGTATAGCTTGAACTGGACACAGTGACTTCTACTTTGGTGTCTGGGATTTTGAACAGATGAGAACAGTTAGAGGAATGAATTAGGAAGCAAGTAACAAACAATCCTCTCACAAAGCAAGGACACTGAGCTCTCCTCTCCCAGCAGGTGCCATGAGGAATCTGTTTGCACTTAATGTGGCTACTGAGCAGCAGGCCTAGTTCCTGTCTGCATGCAGACAGGAAAAAACATAAGCCAAAAAAGTAAACAACTAGTATTTATTTGTGTAATTAAAGGTGACTAAAACACGATAGAAATATCTAATCACCACAAGAAGTCCTGTAACCAATTTCCAACATGATTAAACTCGCATTGTTGCAAAATGAAGCAATCTAATCAACAGCCTGTTTTCTAATTACGTCTACCTGATCTCAAAATATTTCTGAGCTAGTTTATATCCCCAAGCCTTTTTATCTTGATGTATTGTAAAATCATTTCTAAAATGAATCAAGTAATGTGTTTTTCTTTCCGTGGCTGGTACGGCAAAGTGAGCACAGGGAGGTTCAGAGACCACTGCCATGAAGTGATGATTGAAAATCTCAGACAAGTGGGGGGAGCAGTGGAGAGGGAAATGAGAGTGCTCAAGGGGAAGAAATATACCTGCTGCTGGAAATGGAAGGAAAATACATTGTATACAAATGAGGCTATAACAGGCTAACAGTGTGAGAAGAAACTACACAGTACAGGAAAAGGACATAGAGCAGAGAGATGAAGGCAGGGTGATCAGAGGCACCTAGAAGTAGGATGGAGGTAGTGGAGAGAATTCAAGACTCTTTAAATTACCATCAATTAGGTTTCAAAAATTCACATTTCTGCCTCTTTCTCATGTTGTACTATTTTATTCATTTAAGCATTTACCCAAATCTGACTTTTGCTCTCAACACCATAGGAGTTCAAGCAGTTAATGATAGTTGGTTGAGGGGGAGATGGATGGATGAGAGGTGATTTAGGCACATAGCTGAATAGTTAATATTGTAAGACACATATTAAGTTACCTGCAAAAGATAGCTAAGGACAGGGACTTTGCTGTACAGCAAAACAGGAAGACAAAGTTTTTCCACTCTCCAAAGTGCATTACAAGGTTTTGATCATGACACTGGCTTCTGGATGCTACAGCAACATGTAGAATTAACATGCATGGGAAAAGTCAACATGCTTAAAATTAGAAAGACTAGAGATTGGAGCCTTAATACTTTTACCAGCAGACTAAGCATACAAATGATAGAGAGGGAAAAAGAAATGCAAAGTTTCAAGGTTTTATTTTCCATTATAAATAATTATACAATCCAAACTACTCAAAAAACCTTTCCCCTCACACATACACATTTTACTTCAAATGTTATGATTTAAATCAATCTTGCTTCCTGAAGCGCTGAAAATGAAAAGGACCTGTAGCACACAGGCAGAGTTCCAATTAGAAAACTCCAAACAAAATACTGCACAATGCTGTCCCTCATTTCTCTGACAATAGGGACTGACCTCAGGTAAGAAAATGGTTAGTTACTTTCAATCAATGTGGCAACGGCAAGACCATTTGGACAGGGGAAAAGGCACAGGAGATAACTTTCAACTGACAAATAAGCAATATTCAGCATTTATAGCAAAGGAAAAGATTACTACATTTTTTAACACTCACGAAGATTTCAGAGCTTTGGTGTGAAACACTAGCTCCCCTGGTTTCTTGTTTCTGTAGGTAATCAGAAGGATACAATAATTCAGAAGATACAAAAATTGCTTGTTTAACATATATTGAATAAAATTCACTGCATGAAAGCTTTTTACTCCTCATCTTTTTCATTTTAGATCCCTGAGATTTAATGCCTTTCCCATTGTTAGCCACTATTAATGAGAAAAACTCTCTACAACTGAGATCAGTATCAGAGAAGGTGGTCTGTCCTCACTGAGAAACCACAGGGTTCTGAAATTTTGGCAGGCTTCCTCTGAAGCACATCTAGAGGCCCTTCAGTGCAAATTCAAAGAGGCAACAGCTGGAAAAATGAAGAGAGAAAAAAAGTATTATTTTGACAATGACCTCTATACTGGAATTTAAAAATAAAAAAAAAAAGAAGAAATAGAAACCCAACAACAGCTCTATGAGCAGGAACCAGGAAATGTCATGGATGCAGCTTCAGAGCTAGAAGAGAGGAAGAGCTTGGGTCAGGCTTTCACATTTACTTTGTACAAGACTTCTGTAACCATGCAGTAAGGTTAAAACTGAAATGGCTTTCATTCAAGTGTACCAGTGCCTATAATATAACACTAAGGCACTCAGACCACCTTTATACTAGGACCGTCCTGATTATAGGCAAAAACTTAACTGTGGCTGCACAGATCTCAGCATCTAATCACTTGTCTTTTTTTCTCACCTCTTCTCCTCTGACTGCAATGTTTATATTGCTTGAAGTGCTCAAATCTCATTTATTTGTGTACTCCCCCTTTAAGAAGGTTTCTGAGTTTCTGAGGCTTTGCTGTTTCCCCAACAGAGAGAGACAGAGATACAGGCTGATTATAAACTTCCAATTATGCAAAAGTTGGTGTAGTTGCAGATGATTTATATGTTGTTTGATCTTTTATAGGTCATCTTAAAAGTTAACATTTAAATTATTTGAGAAATTCTGACTCTTAAATTGGCTGTTTCAATAACATTATTGCTGCTGACTCCCTCGAGTGCTTGTGCTCTTAGTTTCTTGATTTTAATTATTCATCCACCACAGCATGTTGCGTTTCTCTGTAGCAGCAGAAAGGTTAATATTCATAACCAGTTTTTAGTTTATTTTTAAGGGTAGGTGAGGAACAGTGCAGGGGAAGATGGAGGAGGGAATCAAGTTTTAATTACTTGTTAATATCACTATCTAAGTTGTGGAGCTGATTGCAGCTCTGCTCCTTCCCAGGCTCTTTATGTGCACATCCAGAAGCACAATTCCACCAAAGGTTGAACATCATTCCCTGCCTCTCCAAAATTACCTCTGTGCCAGCTACTTTTGGGAACCTGTGACCAGCAGCTTTTGTAATACTGGTCTGCTGAAGCAATAAAAGAAGGAAGATATTAGAGAATCACTCATAAAAAGAAAGCCTGTACACACATGTAATCTCATCTAATCTTACGATGCATTATGATACAAATAAGGCAGATTGGCTTCTTTCTTTGGTTAGGAAGGACCTAATCCAAATTCCATGCCCAGAAAGCACAGAGTCTGCTAGAGACCTGAGCTTCTCTCTGCCTTATTCCTTAGTGCCTCAGACTGATTTTTCTCCTGACAGACATCTAGACATAAACAACCACCACGCTTTATTCTCTGCTGCCTATTTCTGAGTCTCCAGAAAGTGCAAAAGCTTTTTTTTTATTCTTTTTATTTTCAAGTTAGAAAGCCACGCTGAGAAATCTTCCTTTATATCAGCTAGGCTTTCCAGCACAGACTCAACTCTACATTTATTATCAGAATGCAATATTTGGTCCATTCTCAATAACGGGTGCACTCAACTACATCGTTTATAGCGAAGCCAAAGTCAGAAAGAAAAGAGGAAATGAAGAAAATTCTTTGATAAGCAATCTTCCCTTCATTTTTTTTCTTCAGAAAAAGGTAAAAGCAGTTCACAATTAGTCACATCTAGAACCGGAATCAAAGCTCAGATTTGTCCAAGACACATCTCTCCATGTCCCTACATAACCTCCCTGTGTTCAAATATGAAGGTTTCTGCTGGGACTATTTGCTTTCATTCTACCCTAAAAAAAAAAACCAAAAAAAAACCCAAAAAAAAAAACCCCATCAAAGATCAAAATGGACCAAATTTGTACTTTCCTGTCTTTTAAACATACAAAGGAAATTGAGACATAAACATTTTGTGCCATTTTAAATTCTCAGCCCATTCAAAACAAGACCAGAGTCCTCTTGCTTTCATTTCCCAGTCTTTCTCCTTCTCTTGCCCTCTGAACTGCACCAACAGGAGCTGAGGGTATAAAGTCAAGTCTTGCCCAGAAAACTGAGATGAGAAAACTGCAATCTAAAAGGCATCCCAGCAGATATTTATGGAAGACAGAATAGGATACATACTACAATATTAATTTTCCCCATCTTACCCAAAGGTTCAGGATCATCTTTGTAATAAAAAAGCCCTGGATCACAAGCATTACACAATTCAAATTCAAAATTTAATGTTTACTTGGCACTGCTGCTGTATCCAGTCATGCAAAATGCATTCCAAAACCCATTTTCCCAGGTTCTAAGGGAGTGATATGACTACAGTCCTGCCACATAAATGAAATGCTCATTCCAATCCTGACAAGAACCTCACACATTTAATTGTTGAACAAGAGAACTAAGGATTATTTATAGACCTCTCGGGTGACGACAAAAAAAAAAAAATGTGGATGTGAGGTGATGCTTTTTTATTATCTTGTGGGATTGTTACAGAATTCCTTTCTGCAGAATGAACCTTATGAATGCTACTATGGCTACTCTATTTTTTCTTTTCAAGCAGAAGTTTCTTTGCTTTCAGAATTATAAAGCTTTGTTTTGCTGCCTGTCAAGATACAGGCAGGCCCAAGGAAGAAGAATAATTCCTCATGTTTTAGACAGTTTCACTCATCTATATTCACAAGAAGACATTCACCTATTTTTCTTTCCTGTAAAGATGATGCAAATATTTATTATGCAGCACCATTTGAAAAGTCATTTTTATGTTCCACATCAAAAAGATGAAGTGAATGAAAACTGAAAGTCTTGCCGCAAACAGAGAAGATAAAAATTCTAACCTGTAAACTGCACTCCAATTTAAACTGCTTTTTGGGATCAGAAAAATGATGAAACTAGCCTCAACTTATTCCCTGTCACCAGTCAAAACATGCATACCTGCCCATGGTTTCCTGCAGAAGGAGTTTTAGGTAATTTTGGGATCAGAAAAATGATGAAACTAACCTCAACTTATTCCCTGCCACCAGTCAAAACATGCATACCTGTCCATGGTTTCCTGCAGAAAGAGTTTTAGGTATGATTACATACAGTTAAGACAAAATACTTACAAAGATACTACAGTGATGTTTCTCTGAGACATTGGATTGTGATTTCTGCTCTGTCGAGGCCCTCTAGATGGCACACTTTAGTAAACTTTTATGATTACACACACTTTGGCCTCAGTGCAGTTTACAGTGCTTTCACCAATGTTTTTAAATTAATTTAATGTAATGACTGTCACTTTAATGAGTTATTAAAAGATATTCATTCTTTTGTAGTGCAAAGTGTAACAAAAATGGAATAAATAACATTTCATTTATTACAAAAGTTCCTAGAATAAAAGATATTTCTCTGGCTGAATTGCATTGCAGGCTCTAAAGAAAATAAAAGTAACAGCATTTTCAAGCAATAACATTTTTTCTAGAACAGGACATGTGGCTACAAAAATTAGAGTAACCTAACTTCCTCCTGGAATAAGGTTTTTATAAATGAGAACTTCACTAAGTTTTAGCAGTTTATCTGGTAGGGATTTTCTGCATGGTTTTACAAGCAGAACACCTCAGAAACCTGCTGCTAGGATCCCTGCTTATCCCTACATCAGAATGCTGCATTAATTTGTAGTAGACCAGCAAATGTCAGTCTCATTAGATCAGCAAATACAAATTCCTGTATAATACAGACTCTCCATAATGGGTACATGGAGCCCAATAACTTTGCAGAAGTAGATCCTAGCAGTAAGATATTGTCTGGACCAGGGCAAGTCAAAGAGATGCTTAACTGTCACTACTATCAAATAAGGTGATAATCTGTATATATGTGCACATATAAACTGAGATTCTTTCATGTCAATTCAGCACATGAGAACTGGACCCAAACAATGTGATTACTGAACAGTTCATCTCCCTTTTATCCAAGGCTATGGGCTATCTGGGGATTCCTGACTCACAGAAAATCAATGCTACTACAGGCTCTCTAGGACATGGTGTCATCATATGCACACTCAGATTTCCTACTGAGCAGTGTAAAGCCTGCACTGGTTCCCTTATGCCAGTGCTGGCTTATTCCAAGCCCTCTTTCAGTGCATGTGGACTGAGGGCTGCATGCAACCACGTGCTGACTGTGCCCAGATCAACCTTCTCTGTATACACATTGCTTTCTCACCTACACTTAATTCATCTTCTCTGGTACTCCTTGCTCTCAGCTGCCATGCTCCTCCCTTCCCCCTCTTCTCCATCTTCTAGTCCAGGTCTCAAATGCTAGGAAAAAATAAGACAGAGAAAGTCTTTCCACCTCCCTCCCAGGCAGCTCCCAAATATTGCACTGGATTATAGATCCTGACCCACACATAGCTAACCAATAATAATTGCTCTGGGACACATCTGCAACCTTAGATGCTTTGTTAGGGAATGTAGATGTTTCAAGCAGACTTGAAAACTTAACCCCAAAACCTGAATCATTAGTTAGTTACATTTGATTCAATAAATACATAGGTTTTTCATTTAGATTTTTAACCTTCCAAATTAAGCTATATATGCATTCTTGTCTGTATTCTAGCAGGTGGATGCTACTTCATGCCTTATACAGAATACCATAGGAAAAAAAGAAATTAACAAATGCTATATAAAAGAACAAGCCAAAAACACCCTGGGGTTGTTTCAAACACAGGCAGATTTTTGCAGGTGTTCTGGGCTACAACAGCACAGTGAGAGTTTTCCATTCATGTTCTGCCTGCTTCCTGGAAAACAACACTTATATGAATATCCAAGCTAAAGAAAACAAACCCCAATGTATATTTCAAAAAGAGAACTGGTATTATATCCTGTGGATTATTATATAGCTGTGTTCACAAACTGTGCCTAGGCATCTCAGTCATGTTGATGTATTCAAGCATAAAGAGAGCCAAGATTATTTATAGTGCTATTGTGTCATATTAGATGTTGCAATTGGACAAATAATAGGCCCCAAGGTGACATACTATAATATTAATAGAGTGGCAGAGTGGGAAATTACCAAACTGAAGTGTTTGGAAATCTATAACCTTTAGCAAGAGCAACCAATGTCACAAGAAAGTCATTCCTGACTAAGAACACATGGATTCAGATTCCTTTTAATCCTTTTGTCTGGTTGTGTACTCTGTTTTATGATGGTTTAATTGTAGCTGTACTTCAAATGTGGTGCACTGATGGGGGACAGCAGGGGAGCATTAGGCATAAAATTTAACTGCAAAGCTCAATGCAATCCTAATTATGGTGCTGCTATGACACCTCCATGATTACTCATTCTTATCCACTGGCTCTACTAAAATAATTCACAAGACAAAAAAGCAAGTTGAGAATGCCAGCATTGTCACTGCATTCCAGATCTAGACAGGACTGGTGATGGTGATGCCTGGCTTTTCTACACCCACATCCCTCCACAAAATTTACACAAGCTCTATTTAAGTACTCAGTTTCTGTTTAATTCAAAAATCATCTAAACTAGCTGGAAGGAAATGTGGAAGAGAGAAATGCTTAAAATCTCATCTTTCTCAGGTGTCTCTGTGTGGTCTGTGTTAGTTGTTTTTATGCAGTCAGGACCCACAGCCCTGCAGGACTTGGGAACCTTTTAAGCATAGAACGGCAACTTACACTTTCCTTTTAAAACCAGCTAGAAATAGAGGTGGAAGTTGTGCTGCTATTTTTTCTTTTTATTAACAACCTAGGAGCAGTGCATTTCATTCATGGACAAAATAAATAAGCATCACCATGCCTTTGTCCCTTTCTAGACCAGGAATGCAGTGACAGGACTGGCATTCTCAGCTTGCTTCTTGTCTTGTGAAACACTAAACAGAGACAGTGGATAGGGAAGAGTAATGATAAATGTGTCATAGCAGTGCAGTAATTAGGATTGCACTGGGTTTTGCACTTGATACGGGAAGCATGGATCAATCTTCAGTCCTGTCTTTGCCCAGGGAATGCCCTTATCATGGGACTGTGGAGACAATCCTTCACTCTTTTTAAAGACTGGCCAATCTAGCCTCCAGCTTAACAATTAGGATACTTTCATGGGAAAGGACAAGCAAGGGTCTGCATTCCTTAGGTAGAAAATCAATCGGGACTTTGACCTTCACAACACAATACAAGGAATATATACCAGGTCTGGGGAACCCTCTCAGTACTTCCTCTTCCTCCACACACATTTATCATGCACTGGAAGTTAAATCAAGCCTAGACAACTAAATACTTTTTCATAAAGATAGAACTCTTGGCTACACTAGTTAAAAAAATCCTGAATTCTAGCTACCTTAAATAGTCCACTAAAATAAGTATGTATCCACAGGCCTTTAGGTACCAAGACAGTTATTCTGTGCAATGCAGTCTTGTATTTGTGCCCCATTTTATATGCTTTACTGTTTCACAGTATGTCTCAAATTATCATCAGAACTGGAGGAGCTACATAACTCCTGAAAACCTGCAATGCACGCACACTCTGGGGCATGCAAAATGGCAGCAACCTCTTCCATCACAAAAAAAAGTTAAAGAGCACTTATTTTGGATGTGCAGAAAAGGTCAAGGGCAATTACAGAAACTCTTATTGCTGCATTTCAGCCTTTCTGTCCTCCTATTTTAGAGAAGCTTCGGTAGGATAAAAGAAATATTTATTAGATCTTTACACAAGAGATCTTTAAATTTCAGGAGGATAACAACAGAGATACAGATTTCCTCTAGTACTGATAACTCCAAGTCTTACAAAAAAATTCAAGTGCTTAGTTTGAATAAAAAGCTTTGGAAAGCTTTTTGAAACAGGGAGAAAACCACCCATAATTTTAAGCTTTTTTTCCCTTTTAAAAGCAAAGACTAGAGAGTCAGAAAAAAACTCCCAAAAAAATCCCCCAAACCAGATTTTGCAATAATAGCACACAACTGTGAAACTGGAATAAGACAACACTTACAGCAAGAACTTCAAATAAATGGTAAGTTTGCAGCACTATCCCTCCTCAGCTCATTCATTTACAGAGTGCAAGGTTGGCTGATAGGTACTGACAGCAAAGGTTAGATCAACTTCCCAATCTGCTGGAGGGTGCTTAAAGGATTAGTACCAAGGGACTTAATAGAATTGAAAGTACTTGATTCTCTCTGCTGTTCCAGGTTATTATAGGGAGCTTCTTCCCTCTGCCTACACAACAGTAAAATATCTAATCAAAGGTAAAATCAGGTACACTTTTCATTTCCTGATTATTTTGTGGCTGATTTCTGAAAATTGAGACCCATTTCACTTAATCAAACTTGTGAACCAATCTGGACTCATAAGGCACAACTGCCAATCCATATATTGAAGGCTGAGAGCAACAAAACCAGAAGCCTCATTGCTGACTGTAAATATGGTTAGTGTGAAACATGGACACAGTTCTTTTTTAAAGTAACCAAAAAATTTCTTCCTATCTGAAATGTTTGCTTAAAAACAATCCCACACTTCTATTATATAAGTATATATGTGTATTCATACACATATACATGTATGCATATATGTATCATCAGTGTTCCCTGAAGTGTTTTCTAAATGTGACTTAAAATTCAAAGCTTTCTCTTCATGCACATTGACAAAGCAAGACAAAGCAAGTTTAAGTGCTTCACTTCCTTGAAATCAGATTAGGAGTCATCTGCCTGCCTAACAAACAAACATCTAGAGCACAGATGGAAATGTGAAAGCTAGTCAACTAGACTTATAATAAAAGTCTGCACAGAAATGGAGGTGAATTCAGAGTATGCTTGATCTCAGTTGAAGGCAGAGGTCTAGATGAGACCAGAGGTCTAAAAATCTGGTGAGAGAAATACCTCTTTAGCCCATTTGCCAATCCATCTCACAATACAAGAAACAACAGCAGATTTGCATTAATTAGAGAAAACAAGTAAAAATCAAATGTCTTCAGAACATAAACCTACAAAATGTTCTGGATTCAAATCTGCCTTGCTTTGTCTTAAGATCTAAAAATCAAATGCTACATCATCCATTAAGTGCCATATTTACAGCTCTCCTGATTCAAAACATGTGGAGAAACCCAAAGTTGACTAAATCTTGTTTACTCTCAGTAATATAATTTCTGATCTGTAGCCAACCATGGAACACAGCAAGCCAAAAGGGATCTGGCTGAGGAAGCTGTGGAAACTGAGGTGAGAATGGTAAATGAAACACAGCCCTAAATACAGTCATACTGCATCAGCAATATATGAATATTTCAAAAGCAAAGATGTCGCTAAGAAAGCTTTTAAATATATAAATATATTAATAATGGAAAAATTCCTAAAGACATATTTTTCCATCAATTCCTTTTTTTAACCCCCCTGTAACAGTCTGGAGAATATCTACCTAGTGCCTGCTACTTCTTATAGCAGAGAAGGGCTGGATAAGTGAACACACTGGTAGCAAATAACATTGTAAGGGAGAAGTTACAGATTCATGCAAACACCTTCAGGAAAATACAGCAGAACAGATGAAAAATTAAAATAATGGGAAAGTTGTTTTCTGCAAAATGAATGACATCCATGTTTCATGTAGGTTTCTATACCATTATTAGTTGTTCACAGATATAAGGTAAAGTATGCATTAGAAAATTCTTAAACCTGAGTTGTTTTGCTAATACAGAACAGAAACACATATCTAAATCTCCATATGTCATTTCTTAAGTGGAATAAAGCTTCCTTCTTACAACAAAAACGTTGATATATAAGCACATGAAAATGAATAATTATGGTGGTGACCTCTGCTATTTACTTAAGAAAGAAAATTAGATGCACAATAAATATTCTTGAGTAAAACAGAGTTATTTAAGAACCAGAAAAAAATATTGAGAGTATTAACTAGTGAAAGCTAATGGATGATAGAGGCCCCACGATGCTAAAAAGTGAATGCCAAAATGCTCCAGCAAACTAGGCCATTAGATTTTCCACCCACTATGCTGCCAATAAGGCAAATACAATGATTTCATTTATCTAAATAACTGCTGCTAGTCACAGATAATGGAAGCTTAAACTACTCAGTGTGCAGTAGGCCACTTGGAGAAACAAAACAAAAATAAAGCACACTGCAGAAGAATAAAACAATTGTGCAGTTGCATGTCTAGGCTCTTACAGAGAGCGACCATTCTTTCTGGTTACCAGAGCAAGCACACAGGTGAACAGATAACTGCATGGATAAACAAATGTTCATAACATCATTCAGACACTGAAAAACTGTCCCACAGACCAAACCTGCACAACCTTGAGCATAAGTAGGCTCTTTTTTTTTTTCTTTTTCATGCCTGCATGTACCAGATAAAGTCATACTACTTACAGCCAGCGACTAGAACAAATGAGCTGGTTCAAAGGGCTGTTGTGAGGCTCTCTCTCACTATACAACAAAGTGCCATCTTTCCTTTGCGTGCTCAGTGCCATCTCTAATCCAAAGCAATTGCCCTAAGGTGCCAGACACATACAGAATGAGACAGCCAGGAACAGCAAGTAGCATTAATTTGTCTCTTCCAGATACTAAATGTTGCTGGAAAGAAAACTCTGTATTCTGCCTGTGTCCCACCATTCCAGAAGAAGCTATAGTAATCTCAGCTCTTGCTCCTCAAATCGCCACAGTAATTCTGTAATGAATGTGCCACTAAGGAGAGAAAAATCATATAGACTCATTCAACAAAGAGTATAAAAAGAGGGTTTAATTGCAAGCAGGATGCTTTATTTTTGAACAGTTCACAGTTAAATTTTTGCCCTGCCATGACAGCCAAGATGTTTTAGCTGATCACCAAGCAGACCTTTAACTATGACAGTTTACAGTGCAGAACTGCAATGTAAATTGAAGTAGTTGCTGATTTACACTCTGCAGCTGTGGGCAGTAACTTTCTCAGCCTTATTATGCAAGATACCCATGGCCATGTAGAAACCCAGGGGATGGAGTGAAAGGAAATATACAGAAAGATTATCAATAAAATGTCTCTAGAATCAATTGTTTTCCAGAAGATGGTGGACTCCATATGCCATGTTCTAAAGTGAGCCAAATAATAGAAAAACAGCAAACGGACTGGAGTTGGTTTCTCAGGCTGCACGTCAAATGTCTCTGAATGTTTTTCAATATTTTGAATTTCAATATTCAAAATTTCAATTTTTCCAACCTCAGGGAAGTACTAGTGAGGCTTTAAATATGTTGCAGCAGAAAATGGCTTGTTCATAGCTCAAACCACTTTTGATTAGCAGGTACTCTGCCCTCCAGAAGACCATTGTAAGGTAAACCTTGAAAATTCTCCCAAGCAGCTTTGAGTTGGCTCTTTTCTTGTCTCTGCCTTGGGGACTGATAGCTTCACTGGTACAGCAAATGAAGTTGCTATTAGGAAGCTTGTGAAGAAAAATTAGCATCTAGAATTATCATTGCTCCCATTACATAAGGCTTAAAAGGACAAAGGTAAAACATAAAATAACTGGATCACTGAGGAAATGCCACTTCACCAGAAGAAACTACCACATGGGCACAGTGAAGCATTTCCCACAATCTGAATGCAATGGTTTTCTCCCAGCAGTAATAGCATAAAGGTAACTTAGGTTAATCTAACTGGAGGGAATTTTTTCATGCAAAAACAATTAAGAAAAGACTGTCCATCTTCAGGCTGAGGTGCAGCTGAACAGAGTGAGACCTTGTAACTACTATTTACTGGAGGGTCAGGAGCACCCAGGCATGAAAGAAAGCTATCAGCAGAGGCCACAGCCTGTGCTCCTACCTACTAGCAGGAAAATTCTCTCATCCCATGCACAACTTTGAGGCCTAAGTATCAGCTGGTGTAAAAAAAAAATCAGTGCAGCTTCACTGATTGTTCTGAAGGTATCTCAGTAAAGGTTGTTCTTCCCAAATCTTGTACTTCTAGAACTAGCAGAGGCTGTGACCAGCTGTGCTACCACACCAGTTAAAGTACTGAGAAACAGTTGGGCTCACACGTGCTTAGCATGGGAGGGACCAGGAGTCAGCATCAGTGGACGAGAAATGCAAGCACAGCTGCCTCTGTTGAAAAAAGCACCTAATTTCAGTCATTGATTTGCAGCATTGCCATTGACCTTGTTCCATCACAGTCCACTTCTTTGCTTCACTTCTTTGCTTCCTACCTGTAAAGCATCTTGAGACCTGCTGCTTATAGAATGGTTAGTGTTGGAAGGGACCTTAAAGATCATCTAGTAACATTTTATGTCCTAGCGCTAAAATGCACAAATTATTCTTTTAATCTGAAATCTGTCATAATTAAATTTGATGGATGCAATTTTGCTTTAAAACTCCATATTTTATGTCTTTCACATGTTTCAATAGAAGCATAGCTCTTATTTTTTCAAGAAACACTTGACTTCTTTGTTGTTAATTGTACAAGACGTATCTGTTCCCCATTAATATATCTGTAATGTAGAATTTAATTTATTTTCCACCATTTTACTTTTAATTATTGCAAGACTCCCAAGCAATAAACTGAAGCAACATATTGATGGCACAAGCCTTTTAAATGATGAGACACAATAATTATTAATTACAACTTAAAAGTCCCTAGCAGCACTTTTTTGCTATAAATACCAGCTGACTTCAAAAGCTGGAAAAGACTTGTATTGTGCAACAGTCAATTAATTAGATATACTGCAGATACCTTTGTTAATGAATATGATTATTAATAGCACAACTCTCAGATTGAAATACTGACTCAAGTGTTAGCATCCACATCTTTTTTTTTCAAGGATGAATATATTAGCATGTATGGGCCACCTAATTTAATTGCAAATTATTTTCTCTACTATTGTTTAGTGCATAGTGTATGAGGAGTTCACATTATTACACTTCTACAAACAGCTGTGCTAGGTGGCAAAACTTTAAATCATCCATAAAGGCAATCAACCTTTTGCATTTCTTTTCCCCGTTCTGTTATATTCTGTGGAATGTGACAGAATTTTATTGTAGATTGAATAAGAGAACAGGATTGTAAAATAACATGCCTGTCACAAGTAAATCAAAAGTACCCTTCTTAAAGATATTATGAAAATGCTTAGCAAGTTTCTGTTTTAATCCCAAGCATGTTTGGGAACTGGTAATTTCTTTGAAGAAGGAATGTCTCCACCAGTAGGGAAGCTCTTCTGTCAGTTCTGTGGTAGAATTTTTAATTACCTGCATTTAATTGAGTCTTGCACATACACATTGGGAAGCAATTTATGATGTTTTCTGAGTCCACAGCGTAGCCCACACAATAAATCATTAATTTCTCTGTTTACTTAATTCACCAACTGTCTTAGAGCCATGTTTTGTTGGTGTTGAGGGTACAGCGTAGCCCACACAATAAATCATTACTTTCTCTGTTTACTTAATTCACCTACTGTCTTGGAGCCATGTTTTGTTGGTGTTTAGGGGTTTTTTTCTTTCCAAGGGAAATAAAAAGCACAGAGAAATTATCTTGTGGTACCAGTAAAAGTGTCATGGATCAGGGTTTAGGGCATATGGTCAGAAGAAGATAACTCAATTTTCTTCTCAGCTGTACCAGTAAGACATTAGGAAATTGGACAAGACATGCCACCCTCAGTCTGGCATTTGCATCAAAGTGGTGACAAGAATTTTCCCATTTATGTTGCAGTTTTCTGAGAATTGGAGAAATGAAAGCTTCCACATAGGTATAAAATACCCTGTGACTGCTTTGCTGGAGACCAAACACCAACTCATTCTAAAATAAAATTAAGCATGTATTTTTTAGTTTGTTCCTATTTGAAAATTTGATTAATTTTAGCAAAATCCAGTAATTTCCAGTTATGGTGGCAACTTCCTGCAAAGATAATGGGAAGGCAAGAAAGATGACTAAATGCTTGAGAAAAAAAATCCAAATACTTGAATTGCAGCAGGACCCAGATGTCCTAGGTAAGACCTTGGTTCTGATGTGCTCTTAAGGATATGATAGGGGAAAAGGAGTAGCTCTAGTGTTATTTAACTAATGAGTATCTTATTTCACTCTTTGGTTTACACAAGACATGAAAGGTTTTCTGTGGACAAATCAGACCACAGAAAACACTAAGAAGAAAGTGTTAAACACACTAAGGACCTGACTGCACTGGCTGCTACTGTGTACTCCAATATTTTCATAATTGCAATGAGTGACCCTGCAGCGAGGAAGACTTTTGCTGCATGGTTACCTCACTCTGTGTTTGCCAAGATAAATATTACTCAGAAATATATGTGATGCCAACTGCAAAATGAAGTGGTAATATCTATTTCTGCAAGCAAAGCCATGGAAAATATTGACCATACACACTGACAGCTCTTTCCTCCTGATCCTTAGCTCTTGACTCTGTGAAATTATGATAGAAAGGAAGATTAAAACAAACATATATAAATATATATAGATACACACACGCACACACACATATATATATATATATAAGCGGAATGACAGAAAAGTGTGGTACTGTCACTATAGGTAATACAAGTCTCCTGAATAATTGTATTTTAAAAATGGCTTTAATTTCTTATGAAAATTTTAAGGGATTCTCCTTGGGAAAAATATAATCCTATTGAGACAGACAGAGAGACTCCTAATCATATTTCTTCTCAGTTCTTCTCCCTGGTCCTAATTAGTAGGAGATATTTGCATTGAAACAATCTCTTTTTCTCCTTCATTCATTTGATCAGCTGCTTATCTGTCACCTGGAGCTGTAATCTCTTGTCTGTAGCTTCATAATCTTCTGCACTGCTAAAAGGATTAGATATCCAGGTGAAGCATAAACAGCAGGAACAGATGATCATACAGGAAACAAATACCATTCTGTTTTTTCAGATGCTACTTTTTGCCCTGGTAATTAGGTAAATAGAAACTCTAGCCACTACCACTTCTTAGAAAGCAAAGAAGGAACCTTGCAAGGATATAGAAGAAAGAAATACCAAAAAACAACCCAAACATTAAGACATAGCTTTCTAAATAACTCCCCCAAATTAAAACTGCATGAAATTACAAAATGAGTAGTATTAAAAGAGAATAAGAAGATTAAGAAAAAAGAGAGACAGAGATTATTCTAATGCTTTAACAAAATTGCTGCAGTCTTTACAATGCAAATATTTTCCATTCTGAAAATAGATGTCACTTTCTCTGGGCTTCCTAAAAGACTGGTGAAGCTGAACTGGGGGTGGGAAGGTTACACTTTCTGTCTATAGTTTTCATTGAGAAAGATTGATTCTGTGTCTTTACAGCCCATGCTCACATGCTCATTTCTTTTATAAACTTATAGGGCATTTGTTGCATCTGACTTGTTTTAAAGCCAGAACACTATTGAAGTAAAGCACAATGTTGCCATAATCTTCCACTGTGACTGAAAATCATTCTGATTACTTCTGCTCATTAAAATGTATGAGAGAAACATTTGTAAAATTCAATATGCTTTTCAAAACTAAGATCTAAATCCAGCCAATTCATACCCTTTTACATGGCTGATATTTGAGCCTTTTCTTTTGTTATTTTCCATTTCACTGTTTTCCAACTAGACTTCTGACATTAAGGTCAAACACAGCCCTCACTAACACACTGTACAACTGGAAAATTTTCAGTAGTTGCTTTGATTGTCTAAATTTTTGAGAAAGGAAAAAATTATTTTGAAATGCATTATGTCCTTTCATGGCAGATTAATATGACTTTTTTGATTATTCAGTTGTGCTTATATGTGGGAATTGGGCAGTCTCTCCCTGAAGCAAACAGCATCACCTGAAAAATGAAGTCATTAGAGAAGCAAAAGAGAACGTCAAACTATTCGGAACCACATATATCTTCATATCTCCCCACTTTAGTTAAAGCTACAAGGTGCTCCTACTTACTTATCTACCAATATTGTCTACTTTTTTGATTATTCAGTTGTGCTTATATGTGGGAATTGGGCAGTCTCTCCCTGAAGCAAACAGCATCACCTGAAAAATGAAGTCATTAGAGAAGCAAAAGAGAACGTCAAACTATTCGGAACCACATATATCTTCATATCTCCCCACTTTAGTTAAAGCTACAAGGTGCTCCTACTTACTTATCTACCAATATTGTCTCTAA